>NW_028135048.1:0-118018 GCF_964662115.1 Mustela nivalis
CTGTAGCTCTTTGAGGATTTGCAAATCAATTAATTCTATGTTTATTGGATTCTTTCCATACAATTAGAAAATTTATAATCGAGTCCATGAACATTATTAGTTTTACCATTTTAAACCAGCAATCACACTTTGATTTTTACAACAAAAGCAGAAATATAAACACACACATTTGGATCAGTTTTCTGTTAGTCTGTCTGGACTTCAAAATCCTATTCCTCAAGATGATGCACACCAAAGTTCTGGATTAAACAAGAAATTAGATGGCACCTGAACACTTGGTTTAATATTCTCAAAAGGATTATGCAACTTCTTTCTTACAATATGACATTGTTTTACAAAGATCCACACTTTTATAATGTTAGTATTTATAATAATCAATAAAGTCAATTAATCATGATTAAAAATCAAACATAAAAATTTCTACTTTTTGCTTTTGCCCCCTCCATTTAGAACTTATTTATAGCCTGATAATTCAAAGGTCCCTATGTTTATGAAAATCTGGACAGAAATAGCTCTAAGATCCCATTCAGAACTTGATATTAATCTAAGTCTTTTGGCTCCATTTATCCTGAGAGCAAAGAGTAGGACAAAGGATTTGAGTACTGTTAGTTTATCTGGGAGATTATCCAAGGTAGAAAAGAATGGGAAAGTGATACAGTGAAGAAGCAACTTTGTCAAAGAGGTACATTGTTGATATAATTGTTGTGGATAGAAAATGAAGGCTTGCTTTTACTGAAAGGTCCTGAGAAACTTCTTTAAGTTGTCCTCATGAAGACCTGAAAACTGACAATTTTACCTATGGTTCTTATTTCCACTTCACTGAGAGCTGTCCTCAGAGGACATTAACTCTCCTACACTTTTGGGTTGTGTTGGAGACATTCTAAAATGAGAGAGAGAACATGAGATGCTATCAGTGTTAAGTAACTGCAATTTCCCATGGAACTATCCACCACAGGTTTGGCTATAATCAGGTGTTGGGCCTTGATATCAGAGGGATTTGAGGCAGTATCATTTTAGGTTAATCATTATATCTGAAATTTCCAAAAACTTCAACAGATGAAACTTTGATTATAAACCTATAAATATAACAATAAATCTACAGTATTCAAATTATTTTCATAGAAATACACAAACAAAGCATCAACTGATTAATATTTAAATGTTACAAAATACTGAACTGAAAGAATTTGGTCATATAACAACGTGTAAGAAGTAGAGCTTAGGTTTAGGTTAGAAGTCAGGATGCATTTGGGACTCAGTTAAGAAATTGAATGGAGGGACGCCTGGGTGGCTCAGTGGGTTAAGCCACTGCCTTCGGCTCAGGTCATGATCCCAGGGTCCTGGGACCGAGCCCCAAATCAGGCTCTCTGCTCAGCAGGGAGACTGCTTCCTCCTCTCTCTCTGCCTGCCTCTCTGCCTGCTTGTCATCTCTCTCTGTCAAATAAATAAATAAAATCTTAAAAAAAAAGAAATTGAATGGATGTCTGACTATCTTATAGGTTTGCTAAAAATCAGTGACTTTGTGTTCACGTGTGGCTATGCGGGAATTTTTAACTTTCTCTAAGAAGTTATTAGATTGATTATATAATGGCAGTAAAGGATGGGGAAAAGCAAAGTACAAACCCCATAAAGACAAAGACACTGAGTATGAGAAAAGAGTAATAGATAAGAAGAATCAATGCATTTGAGGAAAATGGGAATTGAAATACACAATGATTGTTGATTTTTTTAGATGCAGAAATCAAAACTAGCTTGCAAGAAGGAAATAACAGAAGACATGTTGTGAAAAGGCAGTAACGTGGAATAAAGGAGTAGGGAGAGCATATCAGGTAATTTGGATAGGAAGGAGTTAGGAGATAACTGCTTGATAAATTTTATATGGCCCACTTAAATGCACAGATTTCTCTTCTTTAATTTATATGGAGAACAGGGTGTCGTTTCTCTTCCCTTTCAGAGCACCCGAGGTGTACTCTTTCAGACTGAAAACCTGAAAAGCTCAGGACTCAGTTGCTTAAGCACAGCTGAGAGGACATATTTCAATTAAGATTTACAGTTTGCTGTAGGTAGTAGACTGTCAAAAGTGGTTTAACCATATTTTTCATTTAACAAGAAGACTACAGAGAGTGTTTTCTGGTGTTGGTTCAGAGTCTTAAGAAAGTCAAGTGAACTATCTTAGAGGTTTTCATGGCTTTTTATTCACAGTTGCAAAAATTGCTGTTGGAGTTCTCACTATTAAGCCCACATTTCTGGCAGAAAGATAGAGGTAAAAGAGAATGATATCTTGTACGACTGATACTTTGTCATATGGTTACAATGTAACTAGAAAAGAGACAATAAAATATTTGATGTTGTTTTAAGTTTCCTTGTTGTCAATCCTTCAGTGCTTTCTGATACTAAAGGAAAAAGTAGATGGATATTGACCTGGCAACTATCAACACCTGTCAGTCTCTCTTGGATAACCAATATCTCTATAATCTCTTCTTCCCAGTAAAAAAAAAATAAAATATATTCATAAACCACACTGTGCCATCTCAAGTTACTGCACCAAGATAAAATTACAATGATTTTCAGTTGTTCCAAATGGACAGAATACCCTTCCTTATGATATCATGTCTTATAAGATAGATAATTGGCTTGCTACCAATATACCCAGATGAGACTGTGGAAGAGACAGGAAAAAAATAATAATATTTATTTATTCCTTGGGTTGACCCTGTTTACACAGATGCATTACTATTAGAAAAGGTTGGTTTGGGACATTGGAATGAATTTACTTAATGGGTCTGTATGTAATTGGGTTGGAGAAAATTTTTAATTTCTACAAAAATTATTAGAATTCTATCTTATTCCCTTTTGATAATTTTCACATGTTAACAAAGCCAACGTTTTTGTCTAGCAGACAAGATCTTAAATCCTAACAAAACTCAATTTTTTCCTTTTTTTTTTAAGTTTGAGAGCCTCATGTTCTCTCATGCTGCTTTAAATACAACTCAAAAAAACAAAAGGAGCTAAATGGGGCAGTAAGCCCAGACTTTTTATTTTAATTTATTTATCTTATTTTTAATTAAAAAATTAAAGATTGTATTTATTTATTTGAGAGAGAGAGAGCATGAGTGGGGCAGGGGGATGTAGCTGCAGAGAGAGACTGAGAAGTATACTCCCTAATGAGCAGGAAGCCCGATATGGGGCTCGATCCCAGGATACTGACTGAGATCATGACCAGAGACAAAGGCAGATACATGTGCAAAATCCCTTTTTTTCTGGGAAACAATACTTTACAAGAGATGTTTGAAAAAGTACTGGGGAAACAACTTTAATCAGAGATACACAAATTTAATTGACTTCTGTAAAGCTACAGGGATCCAAATGATGGGAATCCCAGGCCGTTTAGGTTGTGGACCACAGAGTATTCTTCTCTGTAATATTTTATTTTCTTCCATGTCTACTAACTCCAGTCCAAGTTCACTGATCTCTTTTTAGATAGTGCAAAACATGGCAAAGAATACCAAACAAGTGCCCAATATTCTACATTTATTACATCATTTCTAACATATAGAAGTGTGTTACCAAGGCTGGTTCTGTGAACAAACCTAGTTATGCTAAAGTGTGTTTTGTTCTCCAAAAATTAAATTCATGATTATCACACAATTATAAAATACTTGTGTCAAGAATTTTTATTCAAAAATTAATAAGAGAAGCAGATATTAAAACTAGTTCACATGGTTATTTGGGATATAAGCAGAGTTGTGCAGCAGAAGTGCTCTGGGCCCATAATTTGGGTTATAGAATTTATGTTTTCTAATGAAAAATCACTAACTTGCATTATTGTTAACAAGAATCCTGTGCATTACCATCAGTTTTCTCCATTATAACCTCTTGCTCTACAGTTTGTAAATAACTTTGTCAATAGCAAGCTAATAAACGGGGTGACTCCAATGGATTGAGATAATCTCCAGAGTTTCTGCTACATAATGAACAGGACTCCATTGAAAGGACACCTAAGAGTTTATTTTGCCCAAAAATTTGATCACTTTTTTCACTGTCCTTACCTATTTTCCAAACCTAGTTCTTTTCAGTCTACAGACAACCCTGTATCTGACTGACTTGTTAATTCTGGGAATGTCTTGCAGATTAATTTGCTTGCCCGAGGTGGTTCCTCTAATTGATGTCTAAGAACCCTAATTAGTTAAGAAAACTTTTTTTTAACATTTTCATTGCTATTTATTATTATTATTATTATTGCTAATATCTCTATTATAAATAATTCACAAGGGCATCTTTCTGACAAAAGACAAAGAGCTGGCTACTAGTAGAAAAAGTACATTTGACTCTGTCAGTGAAAGTGGTAAAGGGATTTGAGAAAATAAGGCAAAGCAGTGGAATTATGTGTTAAAACTTTAAATATTATAGACACATTTACTTAATTTCTAATACTGCTTATAATTAAAAAAGATGTTTTCCATGAACCACGCATTACAGCAAATATATTGTTTATACAGATTAAATTTTCATCAAAAGGGATGCCTGGGTGGCTCAGTTGGTTAAGCAGCTGCCTTTGGCTCAGGTCATGATCCCAGCATCCTGGGATCGAGTCCCGCATCTGGCTCCTTGCTCGGCCGGAGCCTGCTTCTCCCTCTACCTCTGCCTGCCATTCTGTCTGCCTGTGCTTGCTCTCTCGCCCACTCTCTCTGATAAAGAAATAAAATCTTAAAATAAATAAATAAATTTTCATCAAAAAATTATAAGTGTATTTTTTTGTAGGATCATGATAAGCATTTTGCAGATGAGAAAAGTGAAATTTAGAAAAGTATGTCTCTTCAAATCCCTCATACAATATCTGGCCTAGATAGAAGGATATACTATCACAATTGAGGAAGATAATTGAGATTACTTAAAATGATAAACTTTACTGTATAGGGTTTTTTACAAGTTTGCCACAGATTCACATTTTTTAAAATATATATCTATTTGTGTAAAGAGAATGCACTGAGAAGTAAAAAGATAGTGATATATCAGTGCTACCAACTAATGGCTATAATATCATCACCTTATTTATGAACAATGAAACAGTGTGTAATATTTAAATAAATTTAAATAAATTCCTACTTATTTTATATATTTATAAATTTAAATGAATTCCTATTTATTTATTATTAAAGAAATTCCTCTAACAAACAGTATGTTTTGAAGGTTGCTAGCAGGAAAGTGTTGTACGACATGGAAGTAATCAGAAAATGTGATCTAAAATTCTGCTTTCAAGGGCGCCTGGGTGGCTCAGTGGGTTAAAATTCTGCTTTCAAGAAGCTATAACAGTAAGTACTGAGCATTAGCTATTATATGCTATGGATGAATAACTGAAATCTACATTTGAAACTATTGGTACACTATATGTTACCTAATTGAATTTTAAAAAGTTAATAAAAAAAACCACTATTTTATAAAACAATATTCCCAACAGGCTCTTTTGCTTTAAAATACTCACTTTGTTTCCTCTCCGAGAGAACACCAAATGGCGGATGACGCCGGTGCTGCGAGAGGGCCCGGAGGGCCCGGGGGCCCTGGAATGGGAGGCCGTGGCGGTTTCCGCGGTGGCTTCGGCAGCGGCATCCGGGGCCGGGGCGGGCCGGGGCCGTGGTCGGGGCCGGGGCCGAGGCCGCGGAGCTCGCGGGGGCAAGGCCGCGGACAAGGAGTGGATCCCCGTCACCAAGCTGGGCCGCCTGGTCAAAGACATGAAGATCAAGTCCCTGGAGGAGATCTATCTCTTCTCCCTGCCCATCAAGGACTCTGAGATCATCGACTTCTTCCTGGGAGCCTCCCTCAAGGACGAGGTTTTGAAGATCATGCCTGTGCAGAAGCAGACGCGCGCGGGCCAGCGGACCAGGTTCAAGGCATTTGTCGCCATCGGAGATTACAATGGACACGTCGGTTTGGATGTCAAGTGTTCCAAGGAGGTAGCCACTGCCATCCGCGGAGCCATCATTCTGGCGAAGCTTTCCATTGTCCCTGTGCGGCGAGGCTACTGGGGGAACAAGATCGGCAAGCCCCACACTGTCCCGTGCAAGGTGACTGGCCGCTGTGGCTCTGTGCTGGTGCGTCTCATCCCCGCCCCCAGAGGCACTGGCATTGTCTCGGCCCCTGTGCCCAAGAAACTGCTGATGATGGCTGGTATTGACGACTGCTACACCTCGGCCAGGGGCTGCACTGCCACCCTAGGGAACTTTGCCAAGGCTACTTTCGATGCCATCTCCAAGACCTACAGCTATCTCACCCCTGATCTCTGGAAGGAGACTGTGTTCACCAAGTCTCCCTATCAGGAGTTCACGGACCATCTTGTGAAGACCCACACCAGAGTCTCTGTTCAGAGGACCCAGGCTCCAGCTGTGGCTACTACATAGTTTTATACAAGAAAAATAAACTGAACTAAAGCTTGAAAAAAAAATACTCACTTTGTAATGAGAGTCATTACTTTTGTCTAGCCAAATCTTATAGCACTGTTTATCCCTTCCCTGCTTTATCCCTTCCCAGTATCAATAAAGGCTCACTTGGGTTACCTAGAAGCCATGAGAAAGCTTGTAATAGATCTGGCTGGTTTTCACCAGCAATTTGACCACCATGTGCACAGGGAAGTCTATTGATAAAGGCTTTATTGCAATAAGTTGCAAATACATGGATGATTTTGAATTCTCTTTCTTGAGGTCTTGTTTCATGATAATAAATTTAGGGTGGCTTATTGGAATGGATGTTATTAACATATCTTCATAGTTATAAGCACATGGAATTGTAAAATAGATGAATGAATGTGGCATTACTGACAACTGTCCTCATTTTGAAATCAAATTACAGTGTACTAAGATGAGGAAGCAAAGCAGATTTGGGATTATGAGTGAAATAATTTTAAAAAGTATTAGGGGTATGATCGGACTATTGGGTAATTCAGTAGAAAAATGTCTACTGATTGAGATTCTGTGTTCCCTGATTTCAGAGAGAAGTTAAGATAAATAAGTAACACGAGGAGACTAGGAAGCCAAACATAAGTGATAATTTTGTGCCAGGGTGTGTATACATCTGTTTATCTTCTTGCTTTACCACTAAGGTTGCTCCTAGAGGAGAGTTTAAATATGTGTTGGAGCTAATCTCTGTGGATTACACAAGAAACCACATCCTACAGCTCTCCCTGAAACACCCCTTATGATTTCAATGTAATTTGGTTTTTGCATTTTTAGAAATAACAAAATACTTTGCAAACTCATCTACTTTATTACCATCACAAGTGAGTCAGCTGACTCCACATTTTAACACAGTGACAGTCACAGAGGAATGGAGGAATGAGTAGAGTTATCAATATATGTGCTTTTAAGAAGTATGACAGGGTAGCAGCTATTTCCAGGAACCAAAACATGGGTCAGCAGCTGTGCAAGAAAAGTGATGGAATAAATGACTCATTTCAGAGGAGTTCTATAACATATTAGTTCTATAATGTATCTTCAGCCCCCAATTACCCGCTTTGATCTAAAGATAAGGATTTACAGTTAAGGTCCCATTTATGATTTGACTGGTAGGGTCTGAATCATGTTTACTATTGTTTTGACTATTACTTGAAACCTATAGTAGTACTTGGGATATGTGTTGTGTATTCTGTGAACATGTGCTATTTTTAGATTAGATAATTTCTGTCTCGAACCCCTGTTCATTTGTTTGTTTTTGTTTATTTGATAGTGGTTTCAGTAAATGGATATATCTGAAAAATTGCAAAGCCACTATTAAAACAAGTTATTATTATATATAGCATGGAATTGCACATTCCTCCTTTGAATCCGACAGAGCTTCACCATATCCTTAACAATTTGGGAAAAACATGCTATTATTTTTCTTTATAAAATTTCTCCTGTTAGGCTGTGATGGTTGTCATCAGCAGTAACTCCTCTGAAGGCTTTGTCAAAAGAGTTGAAAAAATTGGAAAGGTGTGTGAATGAAGCTGTTTGTTGAATATAAAGAAAAGAGCATTGAAGTACAATTCACACTCTTACTTCTCCTTCTATGCTTTCAGATGTTTGTCATTTGAAAATTTTGCTTCTAGAAGAGATGCCCTATATAATTCTTACTTTAAGGAGCAAGTTGCTTTTATAATTTTTTTATTATTCTACCATTCCAGTATTTCCATTTAAATTAAATTCAATACCATTTAAAAAAAATCAAAAGTGCAGCCAGTATTCAATTCCTGGGCTAAATAATTTTAGAAAGCTTTGTGTTATTGAACCTACGGGGTTTTTATGTAGTTTTAACTCTTTCTTTCTGTGATTTTTCCCATTAGTCATGTAAGTGACTGCAAATTAACAGACATTGAGGATAAAGAAGGACTGAATAGAACAATCCTTGGCCTCATGAAGTTGAGAATCTAGCAAGGGAGTCAAACAATTCAATCATTCAGAGACAATTTATTGAGTGCCTGGCCTAAGATGAGCACAACAAAACCCCAGCCCAGAGGAATCATTTTAATGGGAGAGATAGATAATAGGTAAGCCAACTTTAAAAAAAAAAACGTACTGATTTTTCTTTAATAGAGATGCATATTTGAACTAAATAAGCACATTTTTAAAAGAGCAGTGATTGAGAAGAGGTTTTTAAACTGAGTGGTCCAAAAGGGCCTCCCTGAAAAAGTCTGTTTTGAACAGATTTCTGAATAATATCAGCTAGGAAGCTGCGTAAAAATCTCAGGGATGGGTGATTTTTCCAGTCGAAAAACTGTAAAGGCTCCAAAGTCACAATAGAGCTATAAGTTTCTCTAATAAAGTAACTTCTGACAAAGAATGAGAAGAAATAACTAACCCAGGTTTGAAAGAAAAGGGTCAGACTTTCTATGGAATTCATATTTAATTAAAGCTCTAAAGGACAAAAATACAATAGAGCAAAATTCTGGTCACGCTGATATACCTAACGAAAGTTCATAAACAAGCTTTGGGTAGCAAAGAGTGTGTGGGAATGTTGGTAAGAACAGTGGGGAAGAGTCATCCCTGAACATGTTCTTAAATGAAGCAATTCTTGGGTTGTTTTAAAGGGTAAATTGGAGTTTGCCTAAGTGATTAGAGAAGGATGCCTCAGCTTATGGAAGTTCAAAGCCATAAAGATGTGATAAACTACTGCAGATATTTTCATGTATATTTGTTGTTGCTTCTAGTAATGGTGATCTAAAAACTCCTACTTAAGACAACTAAAAATCCAGACAAAATAGCTTTTAAAGTTAAAAATATCAGAATGATTATAAAAATAAGTGAGGGATTACTGGGCCAAAATACGAAATACAATGAGAGCCTAGAGATATATGCCCTGAAGCCATTTTAGCTATGAGAGCATTTGAAACTGCTAAAACACACTGAGCTGTGTTGTTCATAGACTCTTGATACTAGAGAAACAAAATTCAAAATCCAGCAGCAATCAAATTTGAGGACTTTGGTACAACCCAAATTTAACTTGAGATCCACAAAGCACAAGGAGAAGCAGAAATAAGACTATAGCCTACCTTGCCTTCTGTGTAAACTGAGAAAGTCAATCACTGAATTTGGAGTATGATTGTCTTGTAGAGTCTCAGATATAAGAGAAAATCCTACCAAGGAGGACCATACCATTATTATAGCTCTTAATTATCCCTACTCAATAAGAGTTTCAAATATAATGTCTTGAACATAGCAAAATGTAACAAAGCACACAAAGAAAAACCATTAACAAGATTTGATAGACAAAATGGGATTAAGTATGATGTTAAAATGATCAATAAAGATTGTAAAATGGCTTGATTACTCTGCTCAAAGAAATGAGAGGGGAAGCAAATTGAACCAAAAACTGACACTAAAAATGATATTGAGAAAGGTTTTATAAATGAACCAAATGGATACTCTAGAACTTTAAAAATATGACAGCTAATTTAAGGTACCACAGGGGTGCCTGGGTGGCTCACTTAATTAAACCTCCAATTCTTTTTCCTTTTTTTTTTAACACCTTAATTTTATTTTATCTCTTTCATTTGGCTCAGGTCATGATGTCAGGGTTGTGAAATAGAGCCCAGAGTTGGGCTCTGTGCTGAGCCTGGAGTCTGCTTAAGATTCTTTTCCCTTCTTTTTCTATCCCTCCCTGCACTCTCACTTGCTCGCTCTCTCTTGCTTGCAAATAAATAGATAGATAGATAGATGATAGATAGATAGATAGATAGATAGATAATAGACAAAGAAAAATAAAAGCAGATTATGAAAATAAATATAAAGATTTTGAAATGAAAACAAGTTCAAAATAAAATAGAGAAGACCTACACAGCTTAAAGTTCATTCAGAAAATCTACTATTAAAGAAGTCAGTATGACACAATGTTAAGATATCAAAAGATTTGTGCATGCACTTTACAGAAAGGGTAATCCAAATGGCCACTCATATATAAAAACTGTTTATCTTTATTATGAATCTGGAATTAAATTAAATTAAATTAATAATAAATTAAAACCTAAAATGACATACTATTACACACTTACCATATTGGGCAACAGTAAAATTGCCTTGCAAGAATGTGAAAGAATGAAAGTGCCCATAATAAAAACATTTGAGGTAAGTTGGACAATATTTAGAAAACTTAAAAATAAAAATAAAAATTTGGTCCATTCCTAGAAATACAACATGGAACTAAATGAATATTTTCACCAGGATATGCAAACAGATGATTATAGCTATTTCATTCATAACAGCAGATCAGTAGTGGTCTATTTGCACAATGTTACATTAAATAAGAGAGAATATTAACAAACTGGGAGGAGGGGCTAGGTTGTTATCATAAACAGATCTTCTATGGTGCTGATTATGTTCTATTTCTCAAAATCTTTAAGTTAAAAAAGTTTTCACATTATATCTAGATAGATAGATGATAGATAGATATCCCAGAAGCTGCAATGCTAGGCTAAGACCAGGCTTTAAAGGGCTTTTCTATACTCTACTAAATACTTGAAACCATTCATTATATCATAGCTCAGTGTTCAAATCTCCATTTGTTTCCTCAGTTTCCTAATATTTACCTTAAGGTGACCTGATCCAGACTTTTGATCACCTTTGTCTAAATATTTCTATTTTAACAAAGTCCTTTTTAACACTGAGAGACTAAAACTTAGAAAAATACTCTTTTATCTCACTAGAGTGGAAAATATATAGTTACCCATTAACTAATGATATCCATGTCTACATTAGATCAATGACATTTTTAATTCTTGGGAGCTTTTGGTTAAATGAAATTTTTAAGCTTCCTTTAAATGAAGCTTTAAGCCATCACCACATGAATAAAATTAAAGAACCAAATGAAAACAGGCCAAGTATTTAGAGAGTAATAGAATGTGCAATGGTAAGAGTACAATTCTGAAATCATAAAGCCTAAATTAGTGTGATGCATTTTTGCTACCCATGTAATCATAAACCAGTTATCCAAATGTGTTAGCCTCAGTTTTTTCACCCATGAAATGGTGATGATAATACTTATTATGCTGCGTTGTTGTGTGTATGTGATGAAGCATGGAGCATGAGAATCTCATATTCCATGCTAAAATGATAGCTATTTTTATACTTATAATAATTCTAGTAATAGTAATTAAATTGTTCAAAATGGTAATATTCATTTATATTGAGGCATTGTATTGACTATTCATAGACACATTTACCAAAATAAATTTCATTTTACTTTACCCCCTCTGAGGATATATATTCCCTAATTCAATATGAATCTCCTTATGAATAATAATTATCATAATAAATATGCTGATTTGTCTTCTATTTGTTTTTAGGGAGGTATCCTTTACTGTTGAACATGAAACTTAAGCAAGTCTGTCTTATTCAAAATTTGCATGCTGTTTTCTTATGAAACTAGATTATAGAGTTGTATGAAATAAATTCATGCAGTTAAGACATTGATGTTTGGAACACTGGGTGGTCAGTTTAGTATTTCAAAAGAAGATTTTAAATTTAAACCTTAAAACTGAGCTCTTTCAGCCTTATTTATAGACCATCCTTCATGTTTCATAAGTACTCCTCCATTGTAAACTAAGTAATACTTTTTGTCACAGTGTATATAATGAAAATGGATTTTATATTCTATTATTTCAGAGTTAGTTGCAGTTTCTACTGCCTTACTTCATTTTTTGAAAAATAGATTAATTCTACAAAAAGTTTTTTCCAGGTTTATTGAAAAAAATCGACATATTTGTAAATTTAAGAAATGATTTCTTATAACATTGCAAACCTTTAACATTGTGTAAATTTTGTACAATTTGATAAATTGGTATACATCTTTATTGCAATATAATCTACATAAAAATGTTAATACATCTACTATCTCGTATAGTTGCCACTGTTTTTTATGCATTTATCATAAGGAATTTTAAGATCTACTCTCTTAGCAACTTTTATGTATATAGTATAGTAGAGATAAACTTCAGAGGTCTTGTGGGTTTTGTTCCAGACTGCCTCAATAAAGTGATTATCTCAATAAACTAAGTCAAATTATTATATTTTTTGGTTTCCCAGTGCATATAAAAAATTATGTTTCCCAGTGCATATAAAAAATAAAAACTATACTGCACTGTTCAAAAGCATTATGTTTTTAAAGAAAAACAATGTATATACCTTAAGTACACTAGTTCTGAGTTTTCAGTGGGTCATAATTACTGATCACAGATCACCATAACAAATACAATAATAATGAAAAAACTTGATATATTGCAAGAATTACCAACATGTGACAAAGAGACACAAAATGAACAAATGTTGTTAGAAAAATGGTGGCAGCAGACCTCTTTTATACAAGATTGCTATAAACTTTCAACTTGTAAGAATGTGATATATGCAAAGTTTAATAAAGGGAAGCACAATAAAAAAAAGTATGTATATCTTATTAACTATGATCATCATGCTGTACATTAGATCCCCAGAACTTTTTCATATTATAGTTGCAAGTTTGCACCCTTGGACCACCTTACTCCACCCCAGGTTCACCCCTTGTCAACTCAACTCTAAGTTTCCATTAGTTTTCCTTTTCCTCAGATTCTGTATGTAAGGGATATCATAATACATAAATTAAAAAAATATACAAAATCTTTGAAATATTTCACTTAGAATAATACCTTCAAGATCCATCCATGCTGTTGTAAATGGCAGTATTTCTTAATTTTTCATGGTTAAGTAGTATTCCGTAGTATATATTTACCATACTTATTTTACTCATTCATCCATTAATGGATACTGAAGTTATTTCCATCTCTTGCTTAGAGTTAATAATTTTATAATAAACATAAGAGTGCAGATATGTCTTTGAACAGTGAACTTCGTTTTCTTTAGATAGATACCTAGAAGTGGGATTACTGAATCATATGGTAATTTTACTTTTAATAATATGAATAATCTCCATACTGTTTTCCATACAAATTTATATCCCTATTACAGTGCATAAGTTCCCCGTTTTCCCCAATATTTACCAAAATTGGTTAGTTTCAATTTTTTGGTAGTATATATTCTAATATCTTGCTGTGTTTTTCAGAGGTAAACAACAACAACAACAACATAAGGACTTTGCCCTGAGATTTTTACGTTGAGCACTTTTTAATGCTCCTGTTGGTCATTTATATAACTTTTTTGAAAAAAAAAGTCTATTGAGATCCTTTTGCTATTTTTTTAATCATATATTTTTTTCTATTTGTATCTGTTGGTTATTAACCTCTTTTCAGATATAAGATTCGTAAGTATTTTCTTACATTCTGTGGATTGTGTTTTCATTCTCTCTCCCTTTTTTTGGCAATGCAGAAACGTTAGTTTGATGTAATACCATTTATTTATTTTTGCTTTTTTTGCTTGTGTTTTTAGTCTGGTATCCAAAAAACTATTGGCAAGACTAATGTCAAGGAGAATTTTTCCTATGTTTTCCTTTAGGAAATTTAGTTTCATGCATCACCTTTAAGTCTTTAATCTATTTCAAGTTCAGACTTATGAGTGATATAAGGTTCCCTTCATACTGTTTATGTGACTATTCAGTTTTAAATATCATTTATTGAACAGACTATCTTTCCCCATTACATATGTTGGCCCCTGTCAAATATTAGGTGACTGTATGAAAGGATTTATTTCTGGACTCTCAATTCTGTTCTACTTGTTTATTGGTCTGTTTTTATGCCAGTATACTTTATTGTTTTGAGCATGAGGGCTTTGTAGTATAGTTTCAAATCAAGAAGTGTAATCTCCCTTCTTCATTCTTTCTCAGAACTGCTTTGATTATTTGTTGTCTTTCATGGTCTCATATAAACTTTAGGATTCTTTACTTACTTCTGTAAAACAATAATATTGGATTTTTTTTTAAGATTTTTAATTTATTTATTTGACAGAGAGAGATGACAAGCAGGCAGAGAGGCAGGCAGAGAGAGAAGAGGAAGCAGGCTTCCTGCTGAGCAGAGAGCCTGATGCGGGGCTCGATCCCAGGACCCTGGGATCATGACCAGAGCCGAAGGCAGCGGCTTAACCCACTGAGCCACCCAGGCGCCCCTAACATTGGATTTTTGATAGGAATTGGATTTACAGATGGTTTACGGTAGTATGGACATTTTAACAATGTTAATTCTTACCATTCATAAATATGAGCTATCTTTCCATTTCTGTCACCTTCAGTTTCTTTATCAATGTCATAGTTTATGGAGTACAGATCTTTCATCTTCTTAGTTAAATCTATTCCTAAGTATTTTATTATTTTTGATGCTATTGTGAATTAGATTGTTTTCTTTATTTTTTCAGATAGTTCATCATTAGAATGTTAAAATGCTCCTGTCTTGTGCTTACTTTGGCAGCACATATACTAAAATTGGAATGATGCAGAGAAGATTAGCGTGATCACTGAACAAGGATGACATGACAAACTGGGAAGCAGTCCATAAAAAAAAAAAGAAACAAAACAAAATTCTTTTCTTTTATATATTGATCTTGTATTTGGTAATTTTACTAAATTTGTTTATTCAAATTTTTTGTGAATTTTTTAGGATTTTTTAACATGTAAGTTCATGTTATCCAAAAAAAGAAAATTTTACTTCTTCCTTTTTTTTTTTTTTTTTTTGGAGTCTCTTATTTCTTTGTGTTCCTTGTTTCTCTGGCTAGGACATCCACTACTGTGTCAAATGAGAGTAGTGAAAATGGACACACTTGTCTTTCTTCTGATCTTTAAGGGGAAAACTTTCAAAAGTTTTGATTGAATATGAGATTAGCTCTGGGCTTGCAATCTGTGTTTTTTCTTTAATGGGTTTTTTAAATTATTTTTTAAAATTTTTTATATAATGTGTTTTTATCCCTAGGGGTACAGGTCTGTGATTCACAGCACTCACCATCACTCACCATAGCACCTGCCCTCTCCAATGTCCATACCCCCACCATCCTCTCCCAACACACCTCCCCCCAGCAACCCTCAGTCTGTTTTGTGAGATTCAGTCTTTTATGGTTTGTCTCCCTCCTAATACCATCTTTTTTTATTTTTTTTTCGTACGCCCGAAACTGCCTATGTTGCATCTCCACTTCATCATATCAGGGAGATCATATGATAGTTGTCTTTCTCAGATTGATTTATTTCGCCAAGCATAATACCCTCTAGTTCCATCCACGTCATCACAAATAGCAGGATTTCATTTTTTTTTGATGGCTGCATAGTATTCCATTGAACATATATACCACATCTTATTTATTGATTCATCTGTTGAAGGACATTTAGTTTCTTTCCATAGTTTAACTATTGTGGACATTGCTGCTATAAACATTTGGGTGCATGTGCCCCTTCAGAATGCCACGTTTGTATCTGTAGGGTATATACCCAGTACTACAAGCACTGGGTCATAGGGTAGTTCTATTTTCAGCTTTTTGAGGCACGTCCACGCTGTTTTCCAGAGTGGTTGCACCAGCTTGCATTCCCACATACAGTGTAGGAGGGTTGCCATTTCTCCACATCCTCGCCAGCATCTGTCATTGATGGACTTGTTCATTTTAGCCATTCTGAACGGTGTGAGGTGGTATCTCATTCTGGTTTTGATTTGTATTTCCCTGATGCCGAGTGATGTGGAGCATTTTTTCATGTGTCTGTTGGCCATTTGAATGTATTCTTTGATGGAACATGATAGTGAGCTTAGGGAATCACCAATTTAATGAAAGAGGTGCCTCTTGTAGGTGAATTAAGAGTGAGAGAAAGAAAAGAGGGCTTATCCTAGATTGTAGAACTCGGGGCTGAAAAGGACCCTCATCTGGGAGCAGAGAAAGTGGTCCAGAATCAGAGGCACAGAGGACTCCCAACACCTTCCACAAAAGCGGAGCACCTAAAGACATAGTGCCATTACCCCTGAAAATCTAGGCATGGAGGTATTCTCTTTAGGCAAATAGGCATCGGAGAATAGTTTGTCCATAGCCCAGTCACTGACTTCAAGAGGAAAAGCTATACCAGCTCTCGAAGCAGGCCGGATAGCTCAAGCAACAGCAGCCAAGCCAAAATCCTTATCCCCTGCATTTCTGAACAATGACAGAGCAGCGGTTCTGTCTAGAACCAGGAGGTATTCAGAAGTCAATTGTTGGGTCCCGGGTTGTGTCCATCAGTTCAGACGCGGCCTTCAGATCAACTCATGATTCCAGGGCCTTGGCATTGACTCTGTTCTCAGGTTCTCTGCTCAGGGGCAAGTAAGCTTCTCCCTCTCCAGCTCCACCCCCTGATTGGGATCTCTCTGCCTCTCTGTCCAAACGTGCATGTGCATGTTCGATAAGATAACAAAGACAAAAACAGTGCACAATAATTGACTGGGGCCAAAGGATGTTTTATTGAATTTGGACCTAGGTTCCTATGGAGGGCAGCCAGGTATAGAGAACCTCCCACCATCCTAAAATGCCCGACCTTCGCTTGGAGCTTCCTTGTTCATTCTCCTGTTCTTTGCCTTCCTGGATCTCCTCACCAACCTGCAGCATCCGCTGTCTGTCGTGCTGTACTGACCCCTTGTTAACACATTGTGCATCCTCTCGGGGCTCCATTGGAACATGCCCATCTTCCTCAAGAGGCACTGTTTGCTTATCGCATGTAACCATTTGGGGGATGGTCATGAGAGGGTGAAGGCAGGCTTGTGCTGCCACATCTCCATGCAGTTCCACAGAGGGTAGCTGATCCACCATGAGGGAGTGCTCAAGGTTCTTCCACATTCGAATCCTCTTCAATGCGTCCTTTTGCACATACAAGTTGTCTTCCTGAAATGGGCACCGAAGTCTTTCAGATGGCTTCACTTGGGCTTGGGTCTCTTCCAACATGCTCTCCGTTGGCTTCTGTGGACTCCAAGAACATGAGTCCGTCCTGGACCTAAGGTTCTAGGGTGTAGAGTCTGCCTTGGATGAATGGTGTTTTTGGAAGATTGGGAGGCCTTGTTGGCACCGTTTCTGGAGACCATCGAGGTACTCGTGTGCTTGCTGTGGAAGATTCCAGACATGTCTTTGGCACGGTTGCGGGGGTTCACTTTGAGCTTCCCTTGGGTGGACCTTTTCCTGTTGAGATGCTCCATGATTTGGTGGGAGGGTCTCACCCTTACGCAGGGCTCAGATTTCCTCCCCTGAGGCATTGCTTGCGGTCTGTTAGTTTCTTGGCTTGTCGTTGCTAAGATGGAATGCGGCATCTTGCCTTTCTCCGAGGTCCAGAGGGCTGGTGCTGACACTCACGACCAAATACTATGAATTGGGCCATGGAGAAGGTGACACCGACTCGCTTCGCAAACTTCCTTGGTGAGAGACCCAGGCGGCTCCAGCAGTTTGGGACGGCCTGGGGTCCTCTTGGCCCACCCATGACTACTCCAGTCAAGTGTAGTGATCAGGCCTGGGTTGATGAGGAGTGGTTGCTATGACCTCAAAGCTTTGTGACATCACAGATGCTGGCTTCACTGAAGCAGCTGTCCCTCTCCCATGACCTTGGTGTCCTATGGCTTTAAGTAGGAAGCCCCAGGAAGGACAAAACAAGAGCCCTCTGAACCTGATCAAGAACTCAGGATGTCTTGTGGTTTAATGTCCAACTTCCCCTTTCTGGAGACATAGAGGAAGGAAAATGACATTCAGTATACCTTCCTTTAGGCCAACATATCCCCAGAGACGGCAAGGTGTCCTTTTACACTACAATTTCTAGATATCTCAAGAAAAGGTGAGGTCGCGTGTATGAGCAGCTCTCCGTGGGGTTTTTCGTCCTGTGGGTGAGAGCGTACTTTGTCAGCGTCTTTTGCTTATGGGTCAGTGATGACTAAGGTACGGAAAGTACCTTTCCGAGGTAAAAGGTGAGGGCATCGCTATATGGTGCCGTCTGTGTCCTCGTCTCCTAGTGTTCTGAAACACGCGGCTAAGGGATGAGGCCTCTGTCTACCTGGCTTTCCCTTAAATACCTTTGAAAGTCTTTGAGGAGAGTGACCTTCTGCATCAGAGCTAACTCTCAGAGAGGTCTACCGAACCCCTTGTTATTATTAGTTAACTGTACTTGTTGTGGTAACGGGTATAGACATGTGGACCAAGACTCTTTAGTCAGAAGGAAAGGGACGGCGTATATAGACGGCTTGCAAGGCCCATTCGAGCAGACCTTTGGAGTGAGCCGCAATGCCCTTGCAAGGACTAGTGGATCAGGATGTTTGGGTCAATTTCGGCACCTCAGTATTCCTCTGCCATCGAAGTGAATGAACCCCTGGACCTTGCCTTGACATGAATGTCCCATGCCCTGCTGTTGGGAAATGGAAAAGGCAAGCAGACAAAGGGAAATATCATATGGCTTCCCACAATATGTGCCTCGGGAGGAATACCTTGGCCCTAGGAAAGGAAGGGAATAATGAAGGGCAAGAAGTCAGAGAAGGAGACCCACCAGGAGTGACTCAGGACTCTGAGAATCCAGATGAGGGCTACCGAAAAGAAAACTGATTAATGGGTGGTCAGGAGTTGTGGCATATATTAGGAGGAGCACTAGGACGTCCATGCAACTAAAGCATCCGTGAATACTCTGTCAAAAATGGATGATGGATGATAGGCAGGCTTTCTCAACAGAACAGCAACAAGAACAACATCAATTCATAGGAAAACAATGTGGCCCTCTCAAAACCAAAGGAAGTCACAGGGAGAAAAGGAAAGAATTATATTGTTTATTATCTTTCCTTATTGAAATGACATGGGTGGGTTTCCTAAAATGTCCTTCTTTGAATTGGGTCTTTATCCTTGTAAATTAGAGTTTACCCACCTCTTCCATCTCTGGATTTGATGAGAGGACATGACAATGCCTTCACTAAATACATAGAAGAGTGGCCCAAGCAAATGACTTGACCTGGCCTTCTGTGTGTTGGCAGGGGTTGGATTACTGCTTCAAAGGCTTCCGTCTAAACTAGAGAGCTGAGATTTTGTAGGTTTCCTGACCTAATCTTGGAAGTTTCTATGTGTCTGGGAATTTATCCTTTTCTCTCAGTTCTTGGATTTGCTAGCATAAATGTGTGGCTATGCCTTTTCGGTTATTCTTTTTTCCTTGCTACCAGTTGTGATGTGGTTTCATACTTGCAGCTGTGTGCTTGTCTCCCTGTTTTATCCCAGTAATGGCTTCTGCGGTTTGTTCCTGTTGTCAAAACTCAAGTGTGAGATCTCCTGATTTTTTTCCTATTGGTTTGTTTGTATTTCCTTAATTTTGATAATCACATGTCTGATTTCAATTTTTCTGTTAACTTTGGAGTTCGGTTTTTCTTCATCTTGTTCCTTCAGTCGTCCTTTTAGGTGGCTTTCTTTTTCGGTGTTTTTAAATTTTGGAAATGCACACATTTAACCCTATATTGTTTCCCCATAAAATGTTTTGGCATCCTCCTCTAAGTTTCTTAGAATTCCTTCGTTCATGGCTCTTCTTTTCCTTTGGATTTTCTTTCTTGCATTCATTGCAGTTCGTGAATGTGTTGTGTTTTCCACTTTAGTGTCTGGCTGTATTTCCAATTTGAAAGTGATATCTTCCTGTTTTCATACCTTCGTGATGATAAGTGCACAGGATAGGTTTTGACTTCTCTTCCATGAATTATGACTGGATTTGGACTCGAGCTCATGACCTGCGATAGACAAAGTTAGGTCTGCTGCTGGGAAGAACATATCTTATTGTCCTCAGAGACGCAATCTTACTCATGGACCCCCAAAAGTTCAGGTGGTCTCGAATGCCCATGTGGACGTCTGTTATTCCTTAGCACCTTCCCATCCAGATAATCTGTCCTGTGCTTAACCTGGATATCATAGTAGCCAACAGTATTGGATAAACGTCGCCATCTCCATTCCTGTGTGTTCATAGGCTTCCAACGTTTAGATACACCTTTTTTCATGGTGGATATGTTGGCAATTCTTCCAGGTTTCTGATGTTTTGATGCTCCATCAAGACAAAACACCTTCCGCTTAGCTTTTTTCTCTCGAAGGCATAAAATGACTCTCGCTGACTTAGGCACAAACACTTTGGCTCTCTTCTCCTTGGGAATAGCATAACCTACATCTTCCCTGTTTCTTCACTTGCAAGCTATGAGTATCTTTATAGTCGAAGGAAATCTCCTATGGGCAACAGAAGGACGAGCCTGTTTAATATTTGCTGTTTTCTTATGGATGTTTCTATTTTTTTTTTTTTTTGATTTGGAATTTCAACCACTGTTACAAACTGTTTGTATTGACGGGAGTCTTTAGTCCTGAGTACTGAATGTATTATTGATAGGTAATAGTTCACTTTCTCATTTCGGTTGGCTTCTGACTTGGATTCTATTTGCCTTTCACCTATATGGTATTTTCTTGGGGTTGCTTCATTGGTACGATTCCTCGCTTCCTTCCCATATTTTGCATGTCTTATCTTTGTGTGTTTGCATGTGCATGTGTTAATGCTGTGTGGTGTGTGTGTGTTTCACATCACAATTATTATTAAAATACGAGAGAATGGAATTCGGTCTCTTGTGGGTAGCAATTCAATTTGACATGCCTTGAAATCTCACATTCCATTAGTTTCAGGAAATCTCCTTAAAGGAATGTCATCTCTTGTCCTCTTCAAGAATCCCGTGTTCTCACAAAACGGCCTTCCAACAAACAGCACCATTTGAATTCCTCATTAGAGTCATAATGTTTGTCCCAATACCCTTTCTTTTTCGTATGTTTCTTGACTGTCATGAGTTAGTGAAATCGTCTGTTTATTGTCTTTCTGAGAATGATAGATGTGACAAAGTCCAATGCTCTCCGCAAGACTGCCATAAGAGACATGTGGAAGAATTCCTTCTTGCTTATGTCACAGTACAAATTGTGGTGACATGAAGACACTGAGATGGTAGTAGTGTCTAATAACCTCATGCTTCTTCAACCATGAAGGCAACAAAAAGATGACCACAACAACTGCAGTGGGGTGGAAATTGACCTGAAGCCTACAAGGTAAACTCCAGAGCGAAATAGAACGGAAGGTGCAGAGATGATGGGAGAAGGTTGGAGACATGGCTCAGGGGAGATTTGGTTGGTTCGTGGATCAGAGGGCTGGAGTCCATGAAGAGGACCAAAGCACAGGAGAGCAGGGCACCCTGGGAACACACAAGGAACCTGTTTCCCAGTGCCGTTGACTGTGAGACGCAGAGGGTCTGAAGGGCACGAGTACTTGACAACACAAGTGTTGAGGGCTGAAGTTTTCCTATCAGCAGGCTTGGCAGACATCAACTTGAAAGAACACCATCTTTTTCCTGCATATGACACCAACAAGCGACCAGGAGCAGACAGCCTGGAGACAATGATCAGAGAGAGACAATACCAAGAGACGCAGTGGGAAGATGATGAGTCGTGGGAGTGATTCCGTGAAAGGCAGTGTTCGTGGAGATGACTCAATGTGGACCTAATAAATTTTGGCTCTCACAACAGCAGCATCAAGACAGAGCTTGGCCAAGACAGGTATGTGAGGACAGAGACTCCCTAGCCAGCCAACACAAAATACCAACAGTGGAACACTTGGAGAATTGCCTTCCTCAGTCCAAGATGCTTAGTCCAAGGAGAACAGACTCTCCCATACGGGACGAGAAGAAAGCTTTGACCACATGTTCTCTTCTGAACACAGCATTCTGCAGGCCTGCGTTCTGTTGAGTTGGTAGAGTTTCTCCTTTCACAGGCACACCAGAGCCCACCAAGGTAAACCTCAGCATATTCAGCCCGGACCCTAAAAACAACAAACGGCCGGAAAGGAGAGCTACTGCAAATGACTGGCCTCCAGGACAGGGTCAGCCACAACACAAACAGCAGTGGCATGCATGCCACATACACTCTCACAAACACACACACACACGCATGCACTCAACAAACCTTAAGGGCGAGCCCTGGGTCACTCACGGATCACTTCCTCCTAAATAAATTACCCTCAGGTTAGAAAACAGAATGAGTTTAACGAATACAGAGAGGTGACAGAGACTTAGATCCAATGCAAAGATGGAAGAATCAATTGATTCCCAGGTAAAGGAAGAAGGAGTGATTACGACTAGGCAGTCAGAGTGAAACCTCTACATAGAGCACGCCCGATGCGGGATAGAAAGCTGTGGCCTGGATACTCGCTGTACATCAGAAAACATAGGAGATATCAGAGAGTCTCGAAACACAGAGATAAAACTGATAAAGATAAAAACACCTAAAGAACTCCTGAAGAGAAGATTGGCAGGAGACTGGATGCAAAGTTCGGGAACATGGTAGAAGTGGAGGATCCAATTAGGAACCGAGAAGAACAAGCCTAGAAAATAAGGATGCAAATTCTAAGAGAGAAGGCAGAATGATGGAACATGATAGTGAGCTTAGGGAATCTCTAAGGAAATGAAAGAGGTGCCTCTTGTAGGTGAATTAAGAGTGAGAGAAAGAAAAGAGGGCTGATCCTAGATTAGAGAACTCGGGGCTGGAAAGGACCCTCATCTGGGAGCAGAGAAAGTGGTCCAGAATCAGAGGCACAGAGAACTCCCAACACCTTCCACAGAAGCGGAGCACCTAAAGACATAGTGCCATTCCCCCCGGAAAATCTAGGCATGGAGGTATTCTCTTTAGGCAAATAGGCATCGGAGAATAGTTTGTCCATAGCCCAGTCACTGACTTCAAGAGGAAAAGCTATACCAGCTCTCGAAGCAGGCCGGATAGCTCAAGCAACAGCAGCCAAGCCAAAATCCTTATCCCCTGCATTTCTGAACAATGACAGAGCAGCGGTTCTGTCTAGAACCAGGAGGTATTCAGAAGTCAATTGTTGGGTCCCGGGTTGTGTCCATCAGTTCAGACGCGGCCTTCAGATCAACTCATGATTCCAGGGCCTTGGCATTGACTCTGTTCTCAGGTTCTCTGCTCAGGGGCAAGTAAGCTTCTCCCTCTCCAGCTCCACCCCCTGATTGGGATCTCTCTGCCTCTCTGTCCAAACGTGCATGTGCATGTTCGATAAGATAACAAAGACAAAAACAGTGCACAATAATTGACTGGGGCCAAAGGATGTTTTATTGAATTTGGACCTAGGTTCCTATGGAGGGCAGCCAGGTATAGAGAACCTCCCACCATCCTAAAATGCCCGACCTTCGCTTGGAGCTTCCTTGTTCATTCTCCTGTTCTTTGCCTTCCTGGATCTCCTCACCAACCTGCAGCATCCGCTGTCTGTCGTGCTGTACTGACCCCTTGTTAACACATTGTGCATCCTCTCGGGGCTCCATTGGAACATGCCCATCTTCCTCAAGAGGCACTGTTTGCTTATCGCATGTAACCATTTGGGGGATGGTCATGAGAGGGTGAAGGCAGGCTTGTGCTGCCACATCTCCATGCAGTTCCACAGAGGGTAGCTGATCCACCATGAGGGAGTGCTCAAGGTTCTTCCACATTCGAATCCTCTTCAATGCGTCCTTTTGCACATACAAGTTGTCTTCCTGAAATGGGCACCGAAGTCTTTCAGATGGCTTCACTTGGGCTTGGGTCTCTTCCAACATGCTCTCCGTTGGCTTCTGTGGACTCCAAGAACATGAGTCCGTCCTGGACCTAAGGTTCTAGGGTGTAGAGTCTGCCTTGGATGAATGGTGTTTTTGGAAGATTGGGAGGCCTTGTTGGCACCGTTTCTGGAGACCATCGAGGTACTCGTGTGCTTGCTGTGGAAGATTCCAGACATGTCTTTGGCACGGTTGCGGGGGTTCACTTTGAGCTTCCCTTGGGTGGACCTTTTCCTGTTGAGATGCTCCATGATTTGGTGGGAGGGTCTCACCCTTACGCAGGGCTCGGATTTCCTCCCCTGAGGCTTTGCTTGTGGTCTGTTAGTTTCTTGGCCTGTCGTGGCTAAGATGGAATGAGGGATCCTTGCCTTTCTCCGAGGTCCAGAGGGCTGGTGCTGACACTCACGACCAAATACTACGAATTGGGCCATGGAGAAGTTGACACCGACTCGCTTCGCAAACTGCCTTGGTGAGAGACCCAGGCGGCTCCAGCGGTTTGGGATGGCTTGGGGTCCTCTTGGCCCACCCATGACTACTCCAGTCAAGTGTAGTGATCAGGCCTGGGTTGATGAGGAGTGGTTGCTATGACCTCAAGGCTTTGTGACATCACAGATGCTGGCTTCACTGAAGCAGCTGTCCCTCTCCCATGACCTTGGTGTCCTATGGCTTTAAGTAGGAAGCCCCGGGAAGGACAGAACAAGAGCCCTCTGAACCTGATCAAGAACTCAGGATGTCTTGTGGGTTAATGTCCAACTTCCCCTTTCTGGAGACATAGAGGAAGGAAAATGACATTCAGTATACCTTCCTTTAGGCCAACATATCCCCAGAGACGGCAAGGTGTCCTTTTACACTACAATTTCTAGATATCTCAAGAAAAGGTGAGGCCTCGCGGGTATAAGCAGCTCTCCGTGGGGTTTGTCGTCCTGTGGGTGAGAGCGTACTTTGTCAGCGTCTTTTGCCTATGGGTCAGTGATGACTAAGATACGGAAAGTCCCTTTCGGAGGTAAAAGGTGAGGGCATCGCTATATGGTGCTGTCTGTGGCCTCGTCTCCTAGTGTTCTGAAACACGCGGCTAAGGGATGAGGCCTCTGTCTACCTGGCTTTCCCTTAAATACCTTTGCAAAGTCTTTGAGGAGAGTGATATTCTGCATCTGAGCTAACTCTCAATGAAGAGGCCTGGACCGAACCCGTTGTTATTATTAGTTAACTGTACTTGTTGTGGTAACGGGTATAAACATGTGGACCAAGACTCTTTAGTCAGAAGGAAAGGGACGGCCTATACCGAAGGCTTGCAAGGCCCATTCGAGCAGAACTTTGGAGTGAGTCGCAATGCCCTTGCAAGGACTAGTGGATCAGAAAGTTTGGGTCCATTTCGGCACCACAGTATTCCTCTGCCGTCGAGTGAATGAACCCCTGGACCTTGCCTTGACATGAATGTCCCATGCCCTGCTGTTGGGAAATGGAAAAGGCAAGCAAACAAAGGGAAATGTCATATGGCTACCCACAATATGTGCCTCGGGAGGAATACCTTGGCCCACTTAAGGAAGGGAATAATAAAGGGCAAGAAGTCAGAGAAGGAGACCCACCAGGAGTGACTCAGGACTCTGAGACTCCAGATGAGGGCTACCGAAAAGAGAACTGATTAATGGGTGGTCAGGAGTTGTGGCATATATTAGGAGGAGCACTAGGACGTCCATGCAACTAAAGCATCCGTGAATACTCTGTCAAAAATGGATGATGGATGATAGGCAGGCTTTCTCAACAGAACAGCAACAAGAACAACATCAATTCATAGGAAAACAATGTGGCCCTCTCAAAACCAAAGGAAGTCACAGGGAGAAAAGGAAAGAATTATATTGTTTATTATCTTTCCTTATTGAAATGACATGGGTGGGTTTCCTAAAATGTCCTTCTTTGAATTGGGTCTTTATCCTTGTAAATTAGAGTTTACCCACCTCTTCCATCTCTGGATTTGATGAGAGGACATGACAATGCCTTCACTAAATACATAGAAGAGTGGCCCAAGCAAATGACTTGACCTGGCCTTCTGTGTGTTGGATTACTGCTTCAAAGGCTTCCGTCTAAACTAGAGAGCTGAGATTTTGTAGGTTTCCTGACCTAATCTTGGAAGTTTCTATGTGTCTGGGAATTTATCCTTTTCTCTCAGTTCTTGGATTTGCTAGCATAAATGTGTGGCTATGCCTTTTCGGTTATTCTTTTTTCCTTGCTACCAGTTGTGATGTGGTTTCATACTTGCAGCTGTGTGCTTGTCTCCCTGTTTTATCCCAGTAATGGCTTCTGCGGTTTGTTCCTGTTGTCAAAACTCAAGTGTGAGATCTCCTGATTTTTTTCCTATTGGTTTGTTTGTATTTCCTTAATTTTGATAATCACATGTCTGATTTCAATTTTTCTGTTAACTTTAGAGTTCGGTTTTTCTTCATCTTGTTCCTTCAGTCGTCCTTTTAGGTGGCTTTCTTTTTCGGTGTTTTTAAATTTTGGAAATGCACACATTTAACCCTATATTGTTTCCCCATAAAATGTTTTGGCATCCTCCTCTAAGTTTCTTAGAATTCCTTCGTTCATGGCTCTTCTTTTCCTTTGGATTTTCTTTCTTGCATTCATTGCAGTTCGTGAATGTGTTGTGTTTTCCACTTTAGTGTCTGGCTGTATTTCCAATTTGAAAGTGATATCTTCCTGTTTTCATACCTTCGTGATGATAAGTGCACAGGATAGGTTTTGACTTCTCTTCCATGAATTATGACTGGATTTGGACTCGAGCTCATGACCTGCGATAGACAAAGTTAGGTCTGCTGCTGGGAAGAACATATCTTATTGTCCTCAGAGACGCAATCTTACTCATGGACCCCCAAAAGTTCAGGTGGTCTCGAATGCCCATGTGGACGTCTGTTATTCCTTAGCACCTTCCCATCCAGATAATCTGTCCTGTGCTTAACCTGGATATCATAGTAGCCAACAGTATTGGATAAACGTCGCCATCTCCATTCCTGTGTGTTCATAGGCTTCCAACGTTTAGATACACCTTTTTTCATGGTGGATATGTTGGCAATTCTTCCAGGTTTCTGATGTTTTGATGCTCCATCAAGACAAAACACCTTCCGCTTAGCTTTTTTCTCTCGAAGGCATAAAATGACTCTCGCTGACTTAGGCACAAACACTTTGGCTCTCTTCTCCTTGGGAATAGCATAACCTACATCTTCCCTGTTTCTTCACTTGCAAGCTATGAGTATCTTTATAGTCGAAGGAAATCTCCTATGGGCAACAGAAGGACGAGCCTGTTTAATATTTGCTGTTTTCTTATGGATGTTTCTATTTTTTTTTTTTTTTGATTTGGAATTTCAACCACTGTTACAAACTGTTTGTATTGACGGGAGTCTTTAGTCCTGAGTACTGAATGTATTATTGATAGGTAATAGTTCACTTTCTCATTTCGGTTGGCTTCTGACTTGGATTCTATTTGCCTTTCACCTATATGGTATTTTCTTGGGGTTGCTTCATTGGTACGATTCCTCGCTTCCTTCCCATATTTTGCATGTCTTATCTTTGTGTGTTTGCATGTGCATGTGTTAATGCTGTGTGGTGTGTGTGTGTTTCACATCACAATTATTATTAAAATACGAGAGAATGGAATTCGGTCTCTTGTGGGTAGCAATTCAATTTGACATGCCTTGAAATCTCACATTCCATTAGTTTCAGGAAATCTCCTTAAAGGAATGTCATCTCTTGTCCTCTTCAAGAATCCCGTGTTCTCACAAAACGGCCTTCCAACAAACAGCACCATTTGAATTCCTCATTAGAGTCATAATGTTTGTCCCAATACCCTTTCTTTTTCGTATGTTTCTTGACTGTCATGAGTTAGTGAAATCGTCTGTTTATTGTCTTTCTGAGAATGATAGATGTGACAAAGTCCAATGCTCTCCGCAAGACTGCCATAAGAGACATGTGGAAGAATTCCTTCTTGCTTATGTCACAGTACAAATTGTGGTGACATGAAGACACTGAGATGGTAGTAGTGTCTAATAAACTCATGCTTCTTCAACCATGAAGGCAACAAAAAGATGACCACAACAACTGCAGTGGGGTGGAAATTGACCTGAAGCCTACAAGGTAAACTCCACAGCGAAAGAGAACGGAAGTTGCAGAGATGATGGGAGAAGGTTGGAGACATGGCTCAGGGGAGATTTGGTTGGTTCGTGGATCAGAGGGCTGGAGTCCATGAAGAGGACCAAAGCACAGGAGAGCAGGGCACCCTGGGAACACACAAGGAACCTGTTTCCCAGTGCCGTTGACTGTGAGACGCAGAGGGTCTGAAGGGCACGAGTACTTGACAACACAAGTGTTGAGGGCTGAAGTTTTCCTATCAGCAGGCTTGGCAGACATCAACTTGAAAGAACACCATCTTTTTCCTGCATATGACACCAACAAGCGACCAGGAGCAGACAGCCTGGAGACAATGATCAGAGAGAGACAATACCAAGAGACGCAGTGGGAAGATGATGAGTCGTGGGAGTGATTCCGTGAAAGGCAGTGTTCGTGGAGATGACTCAATGTGGACCTAATAAATTTTGGCTCTCACAACAGCAGCATCAAGACAGAGCTTGGCCAAGACAGGTATGTGAGGACAGAGACTCCCTAGCCAGCCAACACAAAATACCAACAGTGGAACACTTGGAGGATTGCCTTCCTCAGTCCAAGATGCTTAGTCCAAGGAGAACAGACTCTCCCATACGGGACGAGAAGAAAGCTTTGACCACATGTTCTCTTCTGAACACAGCATTCTGCAGGCCTGCGTTCTGTTGAGTTGGTAGAGTTTCTCCTTTCACAGGCACACCAGAGCCCACCAAGGTAAACCTCAGCATATTCAGCCCGGACCCTAAAAACAACAAACGGCCGGAAAGGAGAGCTACTGCAAATGACTGGCCTCCAGGACAGGGTCAGCCACAACACAAACAGCAGTGGCATGCATGCCACATACACTCTCACAAACACACACACACACGCATGCACTCAACAAACCTTAAGGGCGAGCCCTGGGTCACTCACGGATCACTTCCTCCTAAATAAATTACCCTCAGGTTAGAAAACAGAATGAGTTTAACGAATACAGAGAGGTGACAGAGACTTAGATCCAATGCAAAGATGGAAGAATCAATTGATTCCCAGGTAAAGGAAGAAGGAGTGATTACGACTAGGCAGTCAGAGTGAAACCTCTACATAGAGCACGCCCGATGCGGGATAGAAAGCTGTGGCCTGGATACTCGCTGTACATCAGAAAACATAGGAGATATCAGAGAGTCTCGAAACACAGAGATAAAACTGATAAAGATAAAAACACCTAAAGAACTCCTGAAGAGAAGATTGGCAGGAGACTGGATGCAAAGTTCGGGAACATGGTAGAAGTGGAGGATCCAATTAGGAACCGAGAAGAACAAGCCTAGAAAATAAGGATGCAAATTCTAAGAGAGAAGGCAGAATGATGGAACATGATAGTGAGCTTAGGGAATCTCTAAGGAAATGAAAGAGGTGCCTCTTGTAGGTGAATTAAGAGTGAGAGAAAGAAAAGAGGGCTGATCCTAGATTAGAGAACTCGGGGCTGGAAAGGACCCTCATCTGGGAGCAGAGAAAGTGGTCCAGAATCAGAGGCACAGAGAACTCCCAACACCTTCCACAGAAGCGGAGCACCTAAAGACATAGTGCCATTCCCCCCGGAAAATCTAGGCATGGAGGTATTCTCTTTAGGCAAATAGGCATCGGAGAATAGTTTGTCCATAGCCCAGTCACTGACTTCAAGAGGAAAAGCTATACCAGCTCTCGAAGCAGGCCGGATAGCTCAAGCAACAGCAGCCAAGCCAAAATCCTTATCCCCTGCATTTCTGAACAATGACAGAGCAGCGGTTCTGTCTAGAACCAGGAGGTATTCAGAAGTCAATTGTTGGGTCCCGGGTTGTGTCCATCAGTTCAGACGCGGCCTTCAGATCAACTCATGATTCCAGGGCCTTGGCATTGACTCTGTTCTCAGGTTCTCTGCTCAGGGGCAAGTAAGCTTCTCCCTCTCCAGCTCCACCCCCTGATTGGGATCTCTCTGCCTCTCTGTCCAAACGTGCATGTGCATGTTCGATAAGATAACAAAGACAAAAACAGTGCACAATAATTGACTGGGGCCAAAGGATGTTTTATTGAATTTGGACCTAGGTTCCTATGGAGGGCAGCCAGGTATAGAGAACCTCCCACCATCCTAAAATGCCCGACCTTCGCTTGGAGCTTCCTTGTTCATTCTCCTGTTCTTTGCCTTCCTGGATCTCCTCACCAACCTGCAGCATCCGCTGTCTGTCGTGCTGTACTGACCCCTTGTTAACACATTGTGCATCCTCTCGGGGCTCCATTGGAACATGCCCATCTTCCTCAAGAGGCACTGTTTGCTTATCGCATGTAACCATTTGGGGGATGGTCATGAGAGGGTGAAGGCAGGCTTGTGCTGCCACATCTCCATGCAGTTCCACAGAGGGTAGCTGATCCACCATGAGGGAGTGCTCAAGGTTCTTCCACATTCGAATCCTCTTCAATGCGTCCTTTTGCACATACAAGTTGTCTTCCTGAAATGGGCACCGAAGTCTTTCAGATGGCTTCACTTGGGCTTGGGTCTCTTCCAACATGCTCTCCGTTGGCTTCTGTGGACTCCAAGAACATGAGTCCGTCCTGGACCTAAGGTTCTAGGGTGTAGAGTCTGCCTTGGATGAATGGTGTTTTTGGAAGATTGGGAGGCCTTGTTGGCACCGTTTCTGGAGACCATCGAGGTACTCGTGTGCTTGCTGTGGAAGATTCCAGACATGTCTTTGGCACGGTTGCGGGGGTTCACTTTGAGCTTCCCTTGGGTGGACCTTTTCCTGTTGAGATGCTCCATGATTTGGTGGGAGGGTCTCACCCTTACGCAGGGCTCGGATTTCCTCCCCTGAGGCTTTGCTTGTGGTCTGTTAGTTTCTTGGCCTGTCGTGGCTAAGATGGAATGAGGGATCCTTGCCTTTCTCCGAGGTCCAGAGGGCTGGTGCTGACACTCACGACCAAATACTACGAATTGGGCCATGGAGAAGTTGACACCGACTCGCTTCGCAAACTGCCTTGGTGAGAGACCCAGGCGGCTCCAGCGGTTTGGGATGGCTTGGGGTCCTCTTGGCCCACCCATGACTACTCCAGTCAAGTGTAGTGATCAGGCCTGGGTTGATGAGGAGTGGTTGCTATGACCTCAAGGCTTTGTGACATCACAGATGCTGGCTTCACTGAAGCAGCTGTCCCTCTCCCATGACCTTGGTGTCCTATGGCTTTAAGTAGGAAGCCCCGGGAAGGACAGAACAAGAGCCCTCTGAACCTGATCAAGAACTCAGGATGTCTTGTGGGTTAATGTCCAACTTCCCCTTTCTGGAGACATAGAGGAAGGAAAATGACATTCAGTATACCTTCCTTTAGGCCAACATATCCCCAGAGACGGCAAGGTGTCCTTTTACACTACAATTTCTAGATATCTCAAGAAAAGGTGAGGCCTCGCGGGTATAAGCAGCTCTCCGTGGGGTTTGTCGTCCTGTGGGTGAGAGCGTACTTTGTCAGCGTCTTTTGCCTATGGGTCAGTGATGACTAAGATACGGAAAGTCCCTTTCGGAGGTAAAAGGTGAGGGCATCGCTATATGGTGCTGTCTGTGGCCTCGTCTCCTAGTGTTCTGAAACACGCGGCTAAGGGATGAGGCCTCTGTCTACCTGGCTTTCCCTTAAATACCTTTGCAAAGTCTTTGAGGAGAGTGATATTCTGCATCTGAGCTAACTCTCAATGAAGAGGCCTGGACCGAACCCGTTGTTATTATTAGTTAACTGTACTTGTTGTGGTAACGGGTATAAACATGTGGACCAAGACTCTTTAGTCAGAAGGAAAGGGACGGCCTATACCGAAGGCTTGCAAGGCCCATTCGAGCAGAACTTTGGAGTGAGTCGCAATGCCCTTGCAAGGACTAGTGGATCAGAAAGTTTGGGTCCATTTCGGCACCACAGTATTCCTCTGCCGTCGAGTGAATGAACCCCTGGACCTTGCCTTGACATGAATGTCCCATGCCCTGCTGTTGGGAAATGGAAAAGGCAAGCAAACAAAGGGAAATGTCATATGGCTACCCACAATATGTGCCTCGGGAGGAATACCTTGGCCCACTTAAGGAAGGGAATAATAAAGGGCAAGAAGTCAGAGAAGGAGACCCACCAGGAGTGACTCAGGACTCTGAGACTCCAGATGAGGGCTACCGAAAAGAGAACTGATTAATGGGTGGTCAGGAGTTGTGGCATATATTAGGAGGAGCACTAGGACGTCCATGCAACTAAAGCATCCGTGAATACTCTGTCAAAAATGGATGATGGATGATAGGCAGGCTTTCTCAACAGAACAGCAACAAGAACAACATCAATTCATAGGAAAACAATGTGGCCCTCTCAAAACCAAAGGAAGTCACAGGGAGAAAAGGAAAGAATTATATTGTTTATTATCTTTCCTTATTGAAATGACATGGGTGGGTTTCCTAAAATGTCCTTCTTTGAATTGGGTCTTTATCCTTGTAAATTAGAGTTTACCCACCTCTTCCATCTCTGGATTTGATGAGAGGACATGACAATGCCTTCACTAAATACATAGAAGAGTGGCCCAAGCAAATGACTTGACCTGGCCTTCTGTGTGTTGGATTACTGCTTCAAAGGCTTCCGTCTAAACTAGAGAGCTGAGATTTTGTAGGTTTCCTGACCTAATCTTGGAAGTTTCTATGTGTCTGGGAATTTATCCTTTTCTCTCAGTTCTTGGATTTGCTAGCATAAATGTGTGGCTATGCCTTTTCGGTTATTCTTTTTTCCTTGCTACCAGTTGTGATGTGGTTTCATACTTGCAGCTGTGTGCTTGTCTCCCTGTTTTATCCCAGTAATGGCTTCTGCGGTTTGTTCCTGTTGTCAAAACTCAAGTGTGAGATCTCCTGATTTTTTTCCTATTGGTTTGTTTGTATTTCCTTAATTTTGATAATCACATGTCTGATTTCAATTTTTCTGTTAACTTTGGAGTTCGGTTTTTCTTCATCTTGTTCCTTCAGTCGTCCTTTTAGGTGGCTTTCTTTTTCGGTGTTTTTAAATTTTGGAAATGCACACATTTAACCCTATATTGTTTCCCCATAAAATGTTTTGGCATCCTCCTCTAAGTTTCTTAGAATTCCTTCGTTCATGGCTCTTCTTTTCCTTTGGATTTTCTTTCTTGCATTCATTGCAGTTCGTGAATGTGTTGTGTTTTCCACTTTAGTGTCTGGCTGTATTTCCAATTTGAAAGTGATATCTTCCTGTTTTCATACCTTCGTGATGATAAGTGCACAGGATAGGTTTTGACTTCTCTTCCATGAATTATGACTGGATTTGGACTCGAGCTCATGACCTGCGATAGACAAAGTTAGGTCTGCTGCTGGGAAGAACATATCTTATTGTCCTCAGAGACGCAATCTTACTCATGGACCCCCAAAAGTTCAGGTGGTCTCGAATGCCCATGTGGACGTCTGTTATTCCTTAGCACCTTCCCATCCAGATAATCTGTCCTGTGCTTAACCTGGATATCATAGTAGCCAACAGTATTGGATAAACGTCGCCATCTCCATTCCTGTGTGTTCATAGGCTTCCAACGTTTAGATACACCTTTTTTCATGGTGGATATGTTGGCAATTCTTCCAGGTTTCTGATGTTTTGATGCTCCATCAAGACAAAACACCTTCCGCTTAGCTTTTTTCTCTCGAAGGCATAAAATGACTCTCGCTGACTTAGGCACAAACACTTTGGCTCTCTTCTCCTTGGGAATAGCATAACCTACATCTTCCCTGTTTCTTCACTTGCAAGCTATGAGTATCTTTATAGTCGAAGGAAATCTCCTATGGGCAACAGAAGGACGAGCCTGTTTAATATTTGCTGTTTTCTTATGGATGTTTCTATTTTTTTTTTTTTTTTTGATTTGGAATTTCAACCACTGTTACAAACTGTTTGTATTGACGGGAGTCTTTAGTCCTGAGTACTGAATGTATTATTGATAGGTAATAGTTCACTTTCTCATTTCGGTTGGCTTCTGACTTGGATTCTATTTGCCTTTCACCTATATGGTATTTTCTTGGGGTTGCTTCATTGGTACGATTCCTCGCTTCCTTCCCATATTTTGCATGTCTTATCTTTGTGTGTTTGCATGTGCATGTGTTAATGCTGTGTGGTGTGTGTGTGTTTCACATCACAATTATTATTAAAATACGAGAGAATGGAATTCGGTCTCTTGTGGGTAGCAATTCAATTTGACATGCCTTGAAATCTCACATTCCATTAGTTTCAGGAAATCTCCTTAAAGGAATGTCATCTCTTGTCCTCTTCAAGAATCCCGTGTTCTCACAAAACGGCCTTCCAACAAACAGCACCATTTGAATTCCTCATTAGAGTCATAATGTTTGTCCCAATACCCTTTCTTTTTCGTATGTTTCTTGACTGTCATGAGTTAGTGAAATCGTCTGTTTATTGTCTTTCTGAGAATGATAGATGTGACAAAGTCCAATGCTCTCCGCAAGACTGCCATAAGAGACATGTGGAAGAATTCCTTCTTGCTTATGTCACAGTACAAATTGTGGTGACATGAAGACACTGAGATGGTAGTAGTGTCTAATAACCTCATGCTTCTTCAACCATGAAGGCAACAAAAAGATGACCACAACAACTGCAGTGGGGTGGAAATTGACCTGAAGCCTACAAGGTAAACTCCACAGCGAAAGAGAACGGAAGTTGCAGAGATGATGGGAGAAGGTTGGAGACATGGCTCAGGGGAGATTTGGTTGGTTCGTGGATCAGAGGGCTGGAGTCCATGAAGAGGACCAAAGCACAGGAGAGCAGGGCACCCTGGGAACACACAAGGAACCTGTTTCCCAGTGCCGTTGACTGTGAGACGCAGAGGGTCTGAAGGGCACGAGTACTTGACAACACAAGTGTTGAGGGCTGAAGTTTTCCTATCAGCAGGCTTGGCAGACATCAACTTGAAAGAACACCATCTTTTTCCTGCATATGACACCAACAAGCGACCAGGAGCAGACAGCCTGGAGACAATGATCAGAGAGAGACAATACCAAGAGACGCAGTGGGAAGATGATGAGTCGTGGGAGTGATTCCGTGAAAGGCAGTGTTCGTGGAGATGACTCAATGTGGACCTAATAAATTTTGGCTCTCACAACAGCAGCATCAAGACAGAGCTTGGCCAAGACAGGTATGTGAGGACAGAGACTCCCTAGCCAGCCAACACAAAATACCAACAGTGGAACACTTGGAGGATTGCCTTCCTCAGTCCAAGATGCTTAGTCCAAGGAGAACAGACTCTCCCATACGGGACGAGAAGAAAGCTTTGACCACATGTTCTCTTCTGAACACAGCATTCTGCAGGCCTGCGTTCTGTTGAGTTGGTAGAGTTTCTCCTTTCACAGGCACACCAGAGCCCACCAAGGTAAACCTCAGCATATTCAGCCCGGACCCTAAAAACAACAAACGGCCGGAAAGGAGAGCTACTGCAAATGACTGGCCTCCAGGACAGGGTCAGCCACAACACAAACAGCAGTGGCATGCATGCCACATACACTCTCACAAACACACACACACACGCATGCACTCAACAAACCTTAAGGGCGAGCCCTGGGTCACTCACGGATCACTTCCTCCTAAATAAATTACCCTCAGGTTAGAAAACAGAATGAGTTTAACGAATACAGAGAGGTGACAGAGACTTAGATCCAATGCAAAGATGGAAGAATCAATTGATTCCCAGGTAAAGGAAGAAGGAGTGATTACGACTAGGCAGTCAGAGTGAAACCTCTACATAGAGCACGCCCGATGCGGGATAGAAAGCTGTGGCCTGGATACTCGCTGTACATCAGAAAACATAGGAGATATCAGAGAGTCTCGAAACACAGAGATAAAACTGATAAAGATAAAAACACCTAAAGAACTCCTGAAGAGAAGATTGGCAGGAGACTGGATGCAAAGTTCGGGAACATGGTAGAAGTGGAGGATCCAATTAGGAACCGAGAAGAACAAGCCTAGAAAATAAGGATGCAAATTCTAAGAGAGAAGGCAGAATGATGGAACATGATAGTGAGCTTAGGGAATCTCTAAGGAAATGAAAGAGGTGCCTCTTGTAGGTGAATTAAGAGTGAGAGAAAGAAAAGAGGGCTGATCCTAGATTAGAGAACTCGGGGCTGGAAAGGACCCTCATCTGGGAGCAGAGAAAGTGGTCCAGAATCAGAGGCACAGAGAACTCCCAACACCTTCCACAGAAGCGGAGCACCTAAAGACATAGTGCCATTCCCCCCGGAAAATCTAGGCATGGAGGTATTCTCTTTAGGCAAATAGGCATCGGAGAATAGTTTGTCCATAGCCCAGTCACTGACTTCAAGAGGAAAAGCTATACCAGCTCTCGAAGCAGGCCGGATAGCTCAAGCAACAGCAGCCAAGCCAAAATCCTTATCCCCTGCATTTCTGAACAATGACAGAGCAGCGGTTCTGTCTAGAACCAGGAGGTATTCAGAAGTCAATTGTTGGGTCCCGGGTTGTGTCCATCAGTTCAGACGCGGCCTTCAGATCAACTCATGATTCCAGGGCCTTGGCATTGACTCTGTTCTCAGGTTCTCTGCTCAGGGGCAAGTAAGCTTCTCCCTCTCCAGCTCCACCCCCTGATTGGGATCTCTCTGCCTCTCTGTCCAAACGTGCATGTGCATGTTCGATAAGATAACAAAGACAAAAACAGTGCACAATAATTGACTGGGGCCAAAGGATGTTTTATTGAATTTGGACCTAGGTTCCTATGGAGGGCAGCCAGGTATAGAGAACCTCCCACCATCCTAAAATGCCCGACCTTCGCTTGGAGCTTCCTTGTTCATTCTCCTGTTCTTTGCCTTCCTGGATCTCCTCACCAACCTGCAGCATCCGCTGTCTGTCGTGCTGTACTGACCCCTTGTTAACACATTGTGCATCCTCTCGGGGCTCCATTGGAACATGCCCATCTTCCTCAAGAGGCACTGTTTGCTTATCGCATGTAACCATTTGGGGGATGGTCATGAGAGGGTGAAGGCAGGCTTGTGCTGCCACATCTCCATGCAGTTCCACAGAGGGTAGCTGATCCACCATGAGGGAGTGCTCAAGGTTCTTCCACATTCGAATCCTCTTCAATGCGTCCTTTTGCACATACAAGTTGTCTTCCTGAAATGGGCACCGAAGTCTTTCAGATGGCTTCACTTGGGCTTGGGTCTCTTCCAACATGCTCTCCGTTGGCTTCTGTGGACTCCAAGAACATGAGTCCGTCCTGGACCTAAGGTTCTAGGGTGTAGAGTCTGCCTTGGATGAATGGTGTTTTTGGAAGATTGGGAGGCCTTGTTGGCACCGTTTCTGGAGACCATCGAGGTACTCGTGTGCTTGCTGTGGAAGATTCCAGACATGTCTTTGGCACGGTTGCGGGGGTTCACTTTGAGCTTCCCTTGGGTGGACCTTTTCCTGTTGAGATGCTCCATGATTTGGTGGGAGGGTCTCACCCTTACGCAGGGCTCGGATTTCCTCCCCTGAGGCTTTGCTTGTGGTCTGTTAGTTTCTTGGCCTGTCGTGGCTAAGATGGAATGAGGGATCCTTGCCTTTCTCCGAGGTCCAGAGGGCTGGTGCTGACACTCACGACCAAATACTACGAATTGGGCCATGGAGAAGTTGACACCGACTCGCTTCGCAAACTGCCTTGGTGAGAGACCCAGGCGGCTCCAGCGGTTTGGGATGGCTTGGGGTCCTCTTGGCCCACCCATGACTACTCCAGTCAAGTGTAGTGATCAGGCCTGGGTTGATGAGGAGTGGTTGCTATGACCTCAAGGCTTTGTGACATCACAGATGCTGGCTTCACTGAAGCAGCTGTCCCTCTCCCATGACCTTGGTGTCCTATGGCTTTAAGTAGGAAGCCCCGGGAAGGACAGAACAAGAGCCCTCTGAACCTGATCAAGAACTCAGGATGTCTTGTGGGTTAATGTCCAACTTCCCCTTTCTGGAGACATAGAGGAAGGAAAATGACATTCAGTATACCTTCCTTTAGGCCAACATATCCCCAGAGACGGCAAGGTGTCCTTTTACACTACAATTTCTAGATATCTCAAGAAAAGGTGAGGCCTCGCGGGTATAAGCAGCTCTCCGTGGGGTTTGTCGTCCTGTGGGTGAGAGCGTACTTTGTCAGCGTCTTTTGCCTATGGGTCAGTGATGACTAAGATACGGAAAGTCCCTTTCGGAGGTAAAAGGTGAGGGCATCGCTATATGGTGCTGTCTGTGGCCTCGTCTCCTAGTGTTCTGAAACACGCGGCTAAGGGATGAGGCCTCTGTCTACCTGGCTTTCCCTTAAATACCTTTGCAAAGTCTTTGAGGAGAGTGATATTCTGCATCTGAGCTAACTCTCAATGAAGAGGCCTGGACCGAACCCGTTGTTATTATTAGTTAACTGTACTTGTTGTGGTAACGGGTATAAACATGTGGACCAAGACTCTTTAGTCAGAAGGAAAGGGACGGCCTATACCGAAGGCTTGCAAGGCCCATTCGAGCAGAACTTTGGAGTGAGTCGCAATGCCCTTGCAAGGACTAGTGGATCAGAAAGTTTGGGTCCATTTCGGCACCACAGTATTCCTCTGCCGTCGAGTGAATGAACCCCTGGACCTTGCCTTGACATGAATGTCCCATGCCCTGCTGTTGGGAAATGGAAAAGGCAAGCAAACAAAGGGAAATGTCATATGGCTACCCACAATATGTGCCTCGGGAGGAATACCTTGGCCCACTTAAGGAAGGGAATAATAAAGGGCAAGAAGTCAGAGAAGGAGACCCACCAGGAGTGACTCAGGACTCTGAGACTCCAGATGAGGGCTACCGAAAAGAGAACTGATTAATGGGTGGTCAGGAGTTGTGGCATATATTAGGAGGAGCACTAGGACGTCCATGCAACTAAAGCATCCGTGAATACTCTGTCAAAAATGGATGATGGATGATAGGCAGGCTTTCTCAACAGAACAGCAACAAGAACAACATCAATTCATAGGAAAACAATGTGGCCCTCTCAAAACCAAAGGAAGTCACAGGGAGAAAAGGAAAGAATTATATTGTTTATTATCTTTCCTTATTGAAATGACATGGGTGGGTTTCCTAAAATGTCCTTCTTTGAATTGGGTCTTTATCCTTGTAAATTAGAGTTTACCCACCTCTTCCATCTCTGGATTTGATGAGAGGACATGACAATGCCTTCACTAAATACATAGAAGAGTGGCCCAAGCAAATGACTTGACCTGGCCTTCTGTGTGTTGGATTACTGCTTCAAAGGCTTCCGTCTAAACTAGAGAGCTGAGATTTTGTAGGTTTCCTGACCTAATCTTGGAAGTTTCTATGTGTCTGGGAATTTATCCTTTTCTCTCAGTTCTTGGATTTGCTAGCATAAATGTGTGGCTATGCCTTTTCGGTTATTCTTTTTTCCTTGCTACCAGTTGTGATGTGGTTTCATACTTGCAGCTGTGTGCTTGTCTCCCTGTTTTATCCCAGTAATGGCTTCTGTGGTTTGTTCCTGTTGTCAAAACTCAAGTGTGAGATCTCCTGATTTTTTTCCTATTGGTTTGTTTGTATTTCCTTAATTTTGATAATCACATGTCTGATTTCAATTTTTCTGTTAACTTTGGAGTTCGGTTTTTCTTCATCTTGTTCCTTCAGTCGTCCTTTTAGGTGGCTTTCTTTTTCGGTGTTTTTAAATTTTGGAAATGCACACATTTAACCCTATATTGTTTCCCCATAAAATGTTTTGGCATCCTCCTCTAAGTTTCTTAGAATTCCTTCGTTCATGGCTCTTCTTTTCCTTTGGATTTTCTTTCTTGCATTCATTGCAGTTCGTGAATGTGTTGTGTTTTCCACTTTAGTGTCTGGCTGTATTTCCAATTTGAAAGTGATATCTTCCTGTTTTCATACCTTCGTGATGATAAGTGCACAGGATAGGTTTTGACTTCTCTTCCATGAATTATGACTGGATTTGGACTCGAGCTCATGACCTGCGATAGACAAAGTTAGGTCTGCTGCTGGGAAGAACATATCTTATTGTCCTCAGAGACGCAATCTTACTCATGGACCCCCAAAAGTTCAGGTGGTCTCGAATGCCCATGTGGACGTCTGTTATTCCTTAGCACCTTCCCATCCAGATAATCTGTCCTGTGCTTAACCTGGATATCATAGTAGCCAACAGTATTGGATAAACGTCGCCATCTCCATTCCTGTGTGTTCATAGGCTTCCAACGTTTAGATACACCTTTTTTCATGGTGGATATGTTGGCAATTCTTCCAGGTTTCTGATGTTTTGATGCTCCATCAAGACAAAACACCTTCCGCTTAGCTTTTTTCTCTCGAAGGCATAAAATGACTCTCGCTGACTTAGGCACAAACACTTTGGCTCTCTTCTCCTTGGGAATAGCATAACCTACATCTTCCCTGTTTCTTCACTTGCAAGCTATGAGTATCTTTATAGTCGAAGGAAATCTCCTATGGGCAACAGAAGGACGAGCCTGTTTAATATTTGCTGTTTTCTTATGGATGTTTCTATTTTTTTTTTTTTTTTTGATTTGGAATTTCAACCACTGTTACAAACTGTTTGTATTGACGGGAGTCTTTAGTCCTGAGTACTGAATGTATTATTGATAGGTAATAGTTCACTTTCTCATTTCGGTTGGCTTCTGACTTGGATTCTATTTGCCTTTCACCTATATGGTATTTTCTTGGGGTTGCTTCATTGGTACGATTCCTCGCTTCCTTCCCATATTTTGCATGTCTTATCTTTGTGTGTTTGCATGTGCATGTGTTAATGCTGTGTGGTGTGTGTGTGTTTCACATCACAATTATTATTAAAATACGAGAGAATGGAATTCGGTCTCTTGTGGGTAGCAATTCAATTTGACATGCCTTGAAATCTCACATTCCATTAGTTTCAGGAAATCTCCTTAAAGGAATGTCATCTCTTGTCCTCTTCAAGAATCCCGTGTTCTCACAAAACGGCCTTCCAACAAACAGCACCATTTGAATTCCTCATTAGAGTCATAATGTTTGTCCCAATACCCTTTCTTTTTCGTATGTTTCTTGACTGTCATGAGTTAGTGAAATCGTCTGTTTATTGTCTTTCTGAGAATGATAGATGTGACAAAGTCCAATGCTCTCCGCAAGACTGCCATAAGAGACATGTGGAAGAATTCCTTCTTGCTTATGTCACAGTACAAATTGTGGTGACATGAAGACACTGAGATGGTAGTAGTGTCTAATAACCTCATGCTTCTTCAACCATGAAGGCAACAAAAAGATGACCACAACAACTGCAGTGGGGTGGAAATTGACCTGAAGCCTACAAGGTAAACTCCACAGCGAAAGAGAACGGAAGTTGCAGAGATGATGGGAGAAGGTTGGAGACATGGCTCAGGGGAGATTTGGTTGGTTCGTGGATCAGAGGGCTGGAGTCCATGAAGAGGACCAAAGCACAGGAGAGCAGGGCACCCTGGGAACACACAAGGAACCTGTTTCCCAGTGCCGTTGACTGTGAGACGCAGAGGGTCTGAAGGGCACGAGTACTTGACAACACAAGTGTTGAGGGCTGAAGTTTTCCTATCAGCAGGCTTGGCAGACATCAACTTGAAAGAACACCATCTTTTTCCTGCATATGACACCAACAAGCGACCAGGAGCAGACAGCCTGGAGACAATGATCAGAGAGAGACAATACCAAGAGACGCAGTGGGAAGATGATGAGTCGTGGGAGTGATTCCGTGAAAGGCAGTGTTCGTGGAGATGACTCAATGTGGACCTAATAAATTTTGGCTCTCACAACAGCAGCATCAAGACAGAGCTTGGCCAAGACAGGTATGTGAGGACAGAGACTCCCTAGCCAGCCAACACAAAATACCAACAGTGGAACACTTGGAGGATTGCCTTCCTCAGTCCAAGATGCTTAGTCCAAGGAGAACAGACTCTCCCATACGGGACGAGAAGAAAGCTTTGACCACATGTTCTCTTCTGAACACAGCATTCTGCAGGCCTGCATTCTGTTGAGTTGGTAGAGTTTCTCCTTTCACAGGCACACCAGAGCCCACCAAGGTAAACCTCAGCATATTCAGCCCAGACCCTAAAAACAACAAACGGCCGGAAAGGAGAGCTACTGCAAATGACTGGCCTCCAGGACAGGGTCAGCCACAACACAAACAGCAGTGGCATGCATGCCACATACACTCTCACAAACACACACACACACGCATGCACTCAACAAACCTTAAGGGCGAGCCCTGGGTCACTCACGGATCACTTCCTCCTAAATAAATTACCCTCAGGTTAGAAAACAGAATGAGTTTAACGAATACAGAGAGGTGACAGAGACTTAGATCCAATGCAAAGATGGAAGAATCAATTGATTCCCAGGTAAAGGAAGAAGGAGTGATTACGACTAGGCAGTCAGAGTGAAACCTCTACATAGAGCACGCCCGATGCGGGATAGAAAGCTGTGGCCTGGATACTCGCTGTACATCAGAAAACATAGGAGATATCAGAGAGTCTCGAAACACAGAGATAAAACTGATAAAGATAAAAACACCTAAAGAACTCCTGAAGAGAAGATTGGCAGGAGACTGGATGCAAAGTTCGGGAACATGGTAGAAGTGGAGGATCCAATTAGGAACCGAGAAGAACAAGCCTAGAAAATAAGGATGCAAATTCTAAGAGAGAAGGCAGAATGATGGAACATGATAGTGAGCTTAGGGAATCTCTAAGGAAATGAAAGAGGTGCCTCTTGTAGGTGAATTAAGAGTGAGAGAAAGAAAAGAGGGCTGATCCTAGATTAGAGAACTCGGGGCTGGAAAGGACCCTCATCTGGGAGCAGAGAAAGTGGTCCAGAATCAGAGGCACAGAGAACTCCCAACACCTTCCACAGAAGCGGAGCACCTAAAGACATAGTGCCATTCCCCCCGGAAAATCTAGGCATGGAGGTATTCTCTTTAGGCAAATAGGCATCGGAGAATAGTTTGTCCATAGCCCAGTCACTGACTTCAAGAGGAAAAGCTATACCAGCTCTCGAAGCAGGCCGGATAGCTCAAGCAACAGCAGCCAAGCCAAAATCCTTATCCCCTGCATTTCTGAACAATGACAGAGCAGCGGTTCTGTCTAGAACCAGGAGGTATTCAGAAGTCAATTGTTGGGTCCCGGGTTGTGTCCATCAGTTCAGACGCGGCCTTCAGATCAACTCATGATTCCAGGGCCTTGGCATTGACTCTGTTCTCAGGTTCTCTGCTCAGGGGCAAGTAAGCTTCTCCCTCTCCAGCTCCACCCCCTGATTGGGATCTCTCTGCCTCTCTGTCCAAACGTGCATGTGCATGTTCGATAAGATAACAAAGACAAAAACAGTGCACAATAATTGACTGGGGCCAAAGGATGTTTTATTGAATTTGGACCTAGGTTCCTATGGAGGGCAGCCAGGTATAGAGAACCTCCCACCATCCTAAAATGCCCGACCTTCGCTTGGAGCTTCCTTGTTCATTCTCCTGTTCTTTGCCTTCCTGGATCTCCTCACCAACCTGCAGCATCCGCTGTCTGTCGTGCTGTACTGACCCCTTGTTAACACATTGTGCATCCTCTCGGGGCTCCATTGGAACATGCCCATCTTCCTCAAGAGGCACTGTTTGCTTATCGCATGTAACCATTTGGGGGATGGTCATGAGAGGGTGAAGGCAGGCTTGTGCTGCCACATCTCCATGCAGTTCCACAGAGGGTAGCTGATCCACCATGAGGGAGTGCTCAAGGTTCTTCCACATTCGAATCCTCTTCAATGCGTCCTTTTGCACATACAAGTTGTCTTCCTGAAATGGGCACCGAAGTCTTTCAGATGGCTTCACTTGGGCTTGGGTCTCTTCCAACATGCTCTCCGTTGGCTTCTGTGGACTCCAAGAACATGAGTCCGTCCTGGACCTAAGGTTCTAGGGTGTAGAGTCTGCCTTGGATGAATGGTGTTTTTGGAAGATTGGGAGGCCTTGTTGGCACCGTTTCTGGAGACCATCGAGGTACTCGTGTGCTTGCTGTGGAAGATTCCAGACATGTCTTTGGCACGGTTGCGGGGGTTCACTTTGAGCTTCCCTTGGGTGGACCTTTTCCTGTTGAGATGCTCCATGATTTGGTGGGAGGGTCTCACCCTTACGCAGGGCTCGGATTTCCTCCCCTGAGGCTTTGCTTGTGGTCTGTTAGTTTCTTGGCCTGTCGTGGCTAAGATGGAATGAGGGATCCTTGCCTTTCTCCGAGGTCCAGAGGGCTGGTGCTGACACTCACGACCAAATACTACGAATTGGGCCATGGAGAAGTTGACACCGACTCGCTTCGCAAACTGCCTTGGTGAGAGACCCAGGCGGCTCCAGCGGTTTGGGATGGCTTGGGGTCCTCTTGGCCCACCCATGACTACTCCAGTCAAGTGTAGTGATCAGGCCTGGGTTGATGAGGAGTGGTTGCTATGACCTCAAGGCTTTGTGACATCACAGATGCTGGCTTCACTGAAGCAGCTGTCCCTCTCCCATGACCTTGGTGTCCTATGGCTTTAAGTAGGAAGCCCCGGGAAGGACAGAACAAGAGCCCTCTGAACCTGATCAAGAACTCAGGATGTCTTGTGGGTTAATGTCCAACTTCCCCTTTCTGGAGACATAGAGGAAGGAAAATGACATTCAGTATACCTTCCTTTAGGCCAACATATCCCCAGAGACGGCAAGGTGTCCTTTTACACTACAATTTCTAGATATCTCAAGAAAAGGTGAGGCCTCGCGGGTATAAGCAGCTCTCCGTGGGGTTTGTCGTCCTGTGGGTGAGAGCGTACTTTGTCAGCGTCTTTTGCCTATGGGTCAGTGATGACTAAGATACGGAAAGTCCCTTTCGGAGGTAAAAGGTGAGGGCATCGCTATATGGTGCTGTCTGTGGCCTCGTCTCCTAGTGTTCTGAAACACGCGGCTAAGGGATGAGGCCTCTGTCTACCTGGCTTTCCCTTAAATACCTTTGCAAAGTCTTTGAGGAGAGTGATATTCTGCATCTGAGCTAACTCTCAATGAAGAGGCCTGGACCGAACCCGTTGTTATTATTAGTTAACTGTACTTGTTGTGGTAACGGGTATAAACATGTGGACCAAGACTCTTTAGTCAGAAGGAAAGGGACGGCCTATACCGAAGGCTTGCAAGGCCCATTCGAGCAGAACTTTGGAGTGAGTCGCAATGCCCTTGCAAGGACTAGTGGATCAGAAAGTTTGGGTCCATTTCGGCACCACAGTATTCCTCTGCCGTCGAGTGAATGAACCCCTGGACCTTGCCTTGACATGAATGTCCCATGCCCTGCTGTTGGGAAATGGAAAAGGCAAGCAAACAAAGGGAAATGTCATATGGCTACCCACAATATGTGCCTCGGGAGGAATACCTTGGCCCACTTAAGGAAGGGAATAATAAAGGGCAAGAAGTCAGAGAAGGAGACCCACCAGGAGTGACTCAGGACTCTGAGACTCCAGATGAGGGCTACCGAAAAGAGAACTGATTAATGGGTGGTCAGGAGTTGTGGCATATATTAGGAGGAGCACTAGGACGTCCATGCAACTAAAGCATCCATGAATACTCTGTCAAAAATGGATGATGGATGATAGGCAGGCTTTCTCAACAGAACAGCAACAAGAACAACATCAATTCATAGGAAAACAATGTGGCCCTCTCAAAACCAAAGGAAGTCACAGGGAGAAAAGGAAAGAATTATATTGTTTATTATCTTTCCTTATTGAAATGACATGGGTGGGTTTCCTAAAATGTCCTTCTTTGAATTGGGTCTTTATCCTTGTAAATTAGAGTTTACCCACCTCTTCCATCTCTGGATTTGATGAGAGGACATGACAATGCCTTCACTAAATACATAGAAGAGTGGCCCAAGCAAATGACTTGACCTGGCCTTCTGTGTGTTGGCAGGGGTTGGATTACTGCTTCAAAGGCTTCCGTCTAAACTAGAGAGCTGAGATTTTGTAGGTTTCCTGACCTAATCTTGGAAGTTTCTATGTGTCTGGGAATTTATCCTTTTCTCTCAGTTCTTGGATTTGCTAGCATAAATGTGTGGCTATGCCTTTTCGGTTATTCTTTTTTCCTTGCTACCAGTTGTGATGTGGTTTCATACTTGCAGCTGTGTGCTTGTCTCCCTGTTTTATCCCAGTAATGGCTTCTGCGGTTTGTTCCTGTTGTCAAAACTCAAGTGTGAGATCTCCTGATTTTTTTCCTATTGGTTTGTTTGTATTTCCTTAATTTTGATAATCACATGTCTGATTTCAATTTTTCTGTTAACTTTGGAGTTCGGTTTTTCTTCATCTTGTTCCTTCAGTCGTCCTTTTAGGTGGCTTTCTTTTTCGGTGTTTTTAAATTTTGGAAATGCACACATTTAACCCTATATTGTTTCCCCATAAAATGTTTTGGCATCCTCCTCTAAGTTTCTTAGAATTCCTTCGTTCATGGCTCTTCTTTTCCTTTGGATTTTCTTTCTTGCATTCATTGCAGTTCGTGAATGTGTTGTGTTTTCCACTTTAGTGTCTGGCTGTATTTCCAATTTGAAAGTGATATCTTCCTGTTTTCATACCTTCGTGATGATAAGTGCACAGGATAGGTTTTGACTTCTCTTCCATGAATTATGACTGGATTTGGACTCGAGCTCATGACCTGCGATAGACAAAGTTAGGTCTGCTGCTGGGAAGAACATATCTTATTGTCCTCAGAGACGCAATCTTACTCATGGACCCCCAAAGTTCAGGTGGTCTGGAATGCCCATGTGGACGTCTGTTATTCCTTAGCACCTTCCCATCCAGATAATCTGTCCTGTGCTTAACCTGGATATCATAGTTGCCAACAGTATTGGATAAACGTCGCCATCTCCATTCCTGTGTGTTCATAGGCTTCCAACGTTTAGATACACCTTTTTTCATGGTGGATATGTTGGCAATTCTTCCAGGTTTCTGATGTTTTGATGCTCCATCAAGACAAAACACCTTCCGCTTAGCTTTTTTCTCTCGAAGGCATAAAATGACTCTCGCTGACTTAGGCACAAACACTTTGGCTCTCTTCTCCTTGGGAATAGCATAACCTACATCTTCCCTGTTTCTTCACTTGCAAGCTATGAGTATCTTTATAGTCGAAGGAAATCTCCTATGGGCAACAGAAGGACGAGCCTGTTTAATATTTGCTGTTTTCTTATGGATGTTTCTATTTTTTTTTTTTTTTGATTTGGAATTTCAACCACTGTTACAAACTGTTTGTATTGACGGGAGTCTTTAGTCCTGAGTACTGAATGTATTATTGATAGGTAATAGTTCACTTTCTCATTTCGGTTGGCTTCTGACTTGGATTCTATTTGCCTTTCACCTATATGGTATTTTCTTGGGGTTGCTTCATTGGTACGATTCCTCGCTTCCTTCCCATATTTTGCATGTCTTATCTTTGTGTGTTTGCATGTGCATGTGTTAATGCTGTGTGGTGTGTGTGTGTTTCACATCACAATTATTATTAAAATACGAGAGAATGGAATTCGGTCTCTTGTGGGTAGCAATTCAATTTGACATGCCTTGAAATCTCACATTCCATTAGTTTCAGGAAATCTCCTTAAAGGAATGTCATCTCTTGTCCTCTTCAAGAATCCCGTGTTCTCACAAAACGGCCTTCCAACAAACAGCACCATTTGAATTCCTCATTAGAGTCATAATGTTTGTCCCAATACCCTTTCTTTTTCGTATGTTTCTTGACTGTCATGAGTTAGTGAAATCGTCTGTTTATTGTCTTTCTGAGAATGATAGATGTGACAAAGTCCAATGCTCTCCGCAAGACTGCCATAAGAGACATGTGGAAGAATTCCTTCTTGCTTATGTCACAGTACAAATTGTGGTGACATGAAGACACTGAGATGGTAGTAGTGTCTAATAACCTCATGCTTCTTCAACCATGAAGGCAACAAAAAGATGACCACAACAACTGCAGTGGGGTGGAAATTGACCTGAAGCCTACAAGGTAAACTCCAGAGCGAAATAGAACGGAAGGTGCAGAGATGATGGGAGAAGGTTGGAGACATGGCTCAGGGGAGATTTGGTTGGTTCGTGGATCAGAGGGCTGGAGTCCATGAAGAGGACCAAAGCACAGGAGAGCAGGGCACCCTGGGAACACACAAGGAACCTGTTTCCCAGTGCCGTTGACTGTGAGACGCAGAGGGTCTGAAGGGCACGAGTACTTGACAACACAAGTGTTGAGGGCTGAAGTTTTCCTATCAGCAGGCTTGGCAGACATCAACTTGAAAGAACACCATCTTTTTCCTGCATATGACACCAACAAGCGACCAGGAGCAGACAGCCTGGAGACAATGATCAGAGAGAGACAATACCAAGAGACGCAGTGGGAAGATGATGAGTCGTGGGAGTGATTCCGTGAAAGGCAGTGTTCGTGGAGATGACTCAATGTGGACCTAATAAATTTTGGCTCTCACAACAGCAGCATCAAGACAGAGCTTGGCCAAGACAGGTATGTGAGGACAGAGACTCCCTAGCCAGCCAACACAAAATACCAACAGTGGAACACTTGGAGGATTGCCTTCCTCAGTCCAAGATGCTTAGTCCAAGGAGAACAGACTCTCCCATACGGGACGAGAAGAAAGCTTTGACCACATGTTCTCTTCTGAACACAGCATTCTGCAGGCCTGCGTTCTGTTGAGTTGGTAGAGTTTCTCCTTTCACAGGCACACCAGAGCCCACCAAGGTAAACCTCAGCATATTCAGCCCGGACCCTAAAAACAACAAACGGCCGGAAAGGAGAGCTACTGCAAATGACTGGCCTCCAGGACAGGGTCAGCCACAACACAAACAGCAGTGGCATGCATGCCACATACACTCTCACAAACACACACACACACGCATGCACTCAACAAACCTTAAGGGCGAGCCCTGGGTCACTCACGGATCACTTCCTCCTAAATAAATTACCCTCAGGTTAGAAAACAGAATGAGTTTAACGAATACAGAGAGGTGACAGAGACTTAGATCCAATGCAAAGATGGAAGAATCAATTGATTCCCAGGTAAAGGAAGAAGGAGTGATTACGACTAGGCAGTCAGAGTGAAACCTCTACATAGAGCACGCCCGATGCGGGATAGAAAGCTGTGGCCTGGATACTCGCTGTACATCAGAAAACATAGGAGATATCAGAGAGTCTCGAAACACAGAGATAAAACTGATAAAGATAAAAACACCTAAAGAACTCCTGAAGAGAAGATTGGCAGGAGACTGGATGCAAAGTTCGGGAACATGGTAGAAGTGGAGGATCCAATTAGGAACCGAGAAGAACAAGCCTAGAAAATAAGGATGCAAATTCTAAGAGAGAAGGCAGAATGATGGAACATGATAGTGAGCTTAGGGAATCTCTAAGGAAATGAAAGAGGTGCCTCTTGTAGGTGAATTAAGAGTGAGAGAAAGAAAAGAGGGCTGATCCTAGATTAGAGAACTCGGGGCTGGAAAGGACCCTCATCTGGGAGCAGAGAAAGTGGTCCAGAATCAGAGGCACAGAGAACTCCCAACACCTTCCACAGAAGCGGAGCACCTAAAGACATAGTGCCATTCCCCCCGGAAAATCTAGGCATGGAGGTATTCTCTTTAGGCAAATAGGCATCGGAGAATAGTTTGTCCATAGCCCAGTCACTGACTTCAAGAGGAAAAGCTATACCAGCTCTCGAAGCAGGCCGGATAGCTCAAGCAACAGCAGCCAAGCCAAAATCCTTATCCCCTGCATTTCTGAACAATGACAGAGCAGCGGTTCTGTCTAGAACCAGGAGGTATTCAGAAGTCAATTGTTGGGTCCCGGGTTGTGTCCATCAGTTCAGACGCGGCCTTCAGATCAACTCATGATTCCAGGGCCTTGGCATTGACTCTGTTCTCAGGTTCTCTGCTCAGGGGCAAGTAAGCTTCTCCCTCTCCAGCTCCACCCCCTGATTGGGATCTCTCTGCCTCTCTGTCCAAACGTGCATGTGCATGTTCGATAAGATAACAAAGACAAAAACAGTGCACAATAATTGACTGGGGCCAAAGGATGTTTTATTGAATTTGGACCTAGGTTCCTATGGAGGGCAGCCAGGTATAGAGAACCTCCCACCATCCTAAAATGCCCGACCTTCGCTTGGAGCTTCCTTGTTCATTCTCCTGTTCTTTGCCTTCCTGGATCTCCTCACCAACCTGCAGCATCCGCTGTCTGTCGTGCTGTACTGACCCCTTGTTAACACATTGTGCATCCTCTCGGGGCTCCATTGGAACATGCCCATCTTCCTCAAGAGGCACTGTTTGCTTATCGCATGTAACCATTTGGGGGATGGTCATGAGAGGGTGAAGGCAGGCTTGTGCTGCCACATCTCCATGCAGTTCCACAGAGGGTAGCTGATCCACCATGAGGGAGTGCTCAAGGTTCTTCCACATTCGAATCCTCTTCAATGCGTCCTTTTGCACATACAAGTTGTCTTCCTGAAATGGGCACCGAAGTCTTTCAGATGGCTTCACTTGGGCTTGGGTCTCTTCCAACATGCTCTCCGTTGGCTTCTGTGGACTCCAAGAACATGAGTCCGTCCTGGACCTAAGGTTCTAGGGTGTAGAGTCTGCCTTGGATGAATGGTGTTTTTGGAAGATTGGGAGGCCTTGTTGGCACCGTTTCTGGAGACCATCGAGGTACTCGTGTGCTTGCTGTGGAAGATTCCAGACATGTCTTTGGCACGGTTGCGGGGGTTCACTTTGAGCTTCCCTTGGGTGGACCTTTTCCTGTTGAGATGCTCCATGATTTGGTGGGAGGGTCTCACCCTTACGCAGGGCTCGGATTTCCTCCCCTGAGGCTTTGCTTGTGGTCTGTTAGTTTCTTGGCCTGTCGTGGCTAAGATGGAATGAGGGATCCTTGCCTTTCTCCGAGGTCCAGAGGGCTGGTGCTGACACTCACGACCAAATACTACGAATTGGGCCATGGAGAAGTTGACACCGACTCGCTTCGCAAACTGCCTTGGTGAGAGACCCAGGCGGCTCCAGCGGTTTGGGATGGCTTGGGGTCCTCTTGGCCCACCCATGACTACTCCAGTCAAGTGTAGTGATCAGGCCTGGGTTGATGAGGAGTGGTTGCTATGACCTCAAGGCTTTGTGACATCACAGATGCTGGCTTCACTGAAGCAGCTGTCCCTCTCCCATGACCTTGGTGTCCTATGGCTTTAAGTAGGAAGCCCCGGGAAGGACAGAACAAGAGCCCTCTGAACCTGATCAAGAACTCAGGATGTCTTGTGGGTTAATGTCCAACTTCCCCTTTCTGGAGACATAGAGGAAGGAAAATGACATTCAGTATACCTTCCTTTAGGCCAACATATCCCCAGAGACGGCAAGGTGTCCTTTTACACTACAATTTCTAGATATCTCAAGAAAAGGTGAGGCCTCGCGGGTATAAGCAGCTCTCCGTGGGGTTTGTCGTCCTGTGGGTGAGAGCGTACTTTGTCAGCGTCTTTTGCCTATGGGTCAGTGATGACTAAGATACGGAAAGTCCCTTTCGGAGGTAAAAGGTGAGGGCATCGCTATATGGTGCTGTCTGTGGCCTCGTCTCCTAGTGTTCTGAAACACGCGGCTAAGGGATGAGGCCTCTGTCTACCTGGCTTTCCCTTAAATACCTTTGCAAAGTCTTTGAGGAGAGTGATATTCTGCATCTGAGCTAACTCTCAATGAAGAGGCCTGGACCGAACCCGTTGTTATTATTAGTTAACTGTACTTGTTGTGGTAACGGGTATAAACATGTGGACCAAGACTCTTTAGTCAGAAGGAAAGGGACGGCCTATACCGAAGGCTTGCAAGGCCCATTCGAGCAGAACTTTGGAGTGAGTCGCAATGCCCTTGCAAGGACTAGTGGATCAGAAAGTTTGGGTCCATTTCGGCACCACAGTATTCCTCTGCCGTCGAGTGAATGAACCCCTGGACCTTGCCTTGACATGAATGTCCCATGCCCTGCTGTTGGGAAATGGAAAAGGCAAGCAAACAAAGGGAAATGTCATATGGCTACCCACAATATGTGCCTCGGGAGGAATACCTTGGCCCACTTAAGGAAGGGAATAATAAAGGGCAAGAAGTCAGAGAAGGAGACCCACCAGGAGTGACTCAGGACTCTGAGACTCCAGATGAGGGCTACCGAAAAGAGAACTGATTAATGGGTGGTCAGGAGTTGTGGCATATATTAGGAGGAGCACTAGGACGTCCATGCAACTAAAGCATCCATGAATACTCTGTCAAAAATGGATGATGGATGATAGGCAGGCTTTCTCAACAGAACAGCAACAAGAACAACATCAATTCATAGGAAAACAATGTGGCCCTCTCAAAACCAAAGGAAGTCACAGGGAGAAAAGGAAAGAATTATATTGTTTATTATCTTTCCTTATTGAAATGACATGGGTGGGTTTCCTAAAATGTCCTTCTTTGAATTGGGTCTTTATCCTTGTAAATTAGAGTTTACCCACCTCTTCCATCTCTGGATTTGATGAGAGGACATGACAATGCCTTCACTAAATACATAGAAGAGTGGCCCAAGCAAATGACTTGACCTGGCCTTCTGTGTGTTGGCAGGGGTTGGATTACTGCTTCAAAGGCTTCCGTCTAAACTAGAGAGCTGAGATTTTGTAGGTTTCCTGACCTAATCTTGGAAGTTTCTATGTGTCTGGGAATTTATCCTTTTCTCTCAGTTCTTGGATTTGCTAGCATAAATGTGTGGCTATGCCTTTTCGGTTATTCTTTTTTCCTTGCTACCAGTTGTGATGTGGTTTCATACTTGCAGCTGTGTGCTTGTCTCCCTGTTTTATCCCAGTAATGGCTTCTGCGGTTTGTTCCTGTTGTCAAAACTCAAGTGTGAGATCTCCTGATTTTTTTCCTATTGGTTTGTTTGTATTTCCTTAATTTTGATAATCACATGTCTGATTTCAATTTTTCTGTTAACTTTGGAGTTCGGTTTTTCTTCATCTTGTTCCTTCAGTCGTCCTTTTAGGTGGCTTTCTTTTTCGGTGTTTTTAAATTTTGGAAATGCACACATTTAACCCTATATTGTTTCCCCATAAAATGTTTTGGCATCCTCCTCTAAGTTTCTTAGAATTCCTTCGTTCATGGCTCTTCTTTTCCTTTGGATTTTCTTTCTTGCATTCATTGCAGTTCGTGAATGTGTTGTGTTTTCCACTTTAGTGTCTGGCTGTATTTCCAATTTGAAAGTGATATCTTCCTGTTTTCATACCTTCGTGATGATAAGTGCACAGGATAGGTTTTGACTTCTCTTCCATGAATTATGACTGGATTTGGACTCGAGCTCATGACCTGCGATAGACAAAGTTAGGTCTGCTGCTGGGAAGAACATATCTTATTGTCCTCAGAGACGCAATCTTACTCATGGACCCCCAAAGTTCAGGTGGTCTGGAATGCCCATGTGGACGTCTGTTATTCCTTAGCACCTTCCCATCCAGATAATCTGTCCTGTGCTTAACCTGGATATCATAGTTGCCAACAGTATTGGATAAACGTCGCCATCTCCATTCCTGTGTGTTCATAGGCTTCCAACGTTTAGATACACCTTTTTTCATGGTGGATATGTTGGCAATTCTTCCAGGTTTCTGATGTTTTGATGCTCCATCAAGACAAAACACCTTCCGCTTAGCTTTTTTCTCTCGAAGGCATAAAATGACTCTCGCTGACTTAGGCACAAACACTTTGGCTCTCTTCTCCTTGGGAATAGCATAACCTACATCTTCCCTGTTTCTTCACTTGCAAGCTATGAGTATCTTTATAGTCGAAGGAAATCTCCTATGGGCAACAGAAGGACGAGCCTGTTTAATATTTGCTGTTTTCTTATGGATGTTTCTATTTTTTTTTTTTTTTGATTTGGAATTTCAACCACTGTTACAAACTGTTTGTATTGACGGGAGTCTTTAGTCCTGAGTACTGAATGTATTATTGATAGGTAATAGTTCACTTTCTCATTTCGGTTGGCTTCTGACTTGGATTCTATTTGCCTTTCACCTATATGGTATTTTCTTGGGGTTGCTTCATTGGTACGATTCCTCGCTTCCTTCCCATATTTTGCATGTCTTATCTTTGTGTGTTTGCATGTGCATGTGTTAATGCTGTGTGGTGTGTGTGTGTTTCACATCACAATTATTATTAAAATACGAGAGAATGGAATTCGGTCTCTTGTGGGTAGCAATTCAATTTGACATGCCTTGAAATCTCACATTCCATTAGTTTCAGGAAATCTCCTTAAAGGAATGTCATCTCTTGTCCTCTTCAAGAATCCCGTGTTCTCACAAAACGGCCTTCCAACAAACAGCACCATTTGAATTCCTCATTAGAGTCATAATGTTTGTCCCAATACCCTTTCTTTTTCGTATGTTTCTTGACTGTCATGAGTTAGTGAAATCGTCTGTTTATTGTCTTTCTGAGAATGATAGATGTGACAAAGTCCAATGCTCTCCGCAAGACTGCCATAAGAGACATGTGGAAGAATTCCTTCTTGCTTATGTCACAGTACAAATTGTGGTGACATGAAGACACTGAGATGGTAGTAGTGTCTAATAACCTCATGCTTCTTCAACCATGAAGGCAACAAAAAGATGACCACAACAACTGCAGTGGGGTGGAAATTGACCTGAAGCCTACAAGGTAAACTCCAGAGCGAAATAGAACGGAAGGTGCAGAGATGATGGGAGAAGGTTGGAGACATGGCTCAGGGGAGATTTGGTTGGTTCGTGGATCAGAGGGCTGGAGTCCATGAAGAGGACCAAAGCACAGGAGAGCAGGGCACCCTGGGAACACACAAGGAACCTGTTTCCCAGTGCCGTTGACTGTGAGACGCAGAGGGTCTGAAGGGCACGAGTACTTGACAACACAAGTGTTGAGGGCTGAAGTTTTCCTATCAGCAGGCTTGGCAGACATCAACTTGAAAGAACACCATCTTTTTCCTGCATATGACACCAACAAGCGACCAGGAGCAGACAGCCTGGAGACAATGATCAGAGAGAGACAATACCAAGAGACGCAGTGGGAAGATGATGAGTCGTGGGAGTGATTCCGTGAAAGGCAGTGTTCGTGGAGATGACTCAATGTGGACCTAATAAATTTTGGCTCTCACAACAGCAGCATCAAGACAGAGCTTGGCCAAGACAGGTATGTGAGGACAGAGACTCCCTAGCCAGCCAACACAAAATACCAACAGTGGAACACTTGGAGGATTGCCTTCCTCAGTCCAAGATGCTTAGTCCAAGGAGAACAGACTCTCCCATACGGGACGAGAAGAAAGCTTTGACCACATGTTCTCTTCTGAACACAGCATTCTGCAGGCCTGCGTTCTGTTGAGTTGGTAGAGTTTCTCCTTTCACAGGCACACCAGAGCCCACCAAGGTAAACCTCAGCATATTCAGCCCGGACCCTAAAAACAACAAACGGCCGGAAAGGAGAGCTACTGCAAATGACTGGCCTCCAGGACAGGGTCAGCCACAACACAAACAGCAGTGGCATGCATGCCACATACACTCTCACAAACACACACACACACGCATGCACTCAACAAACCTTAAGGGCGAGCCCTGGGTCACTCACGGATCACTTCCTCCTAAATAAATTACCCTCAGGTTAGAAAACAGAATGAGTTTAACGAATACAGAGAGGTGACAGAGACTTAGATCCAATGCAAAGATGGAAGAATCAATTGATTCCCAGGTAAAGGAAGAAGGAGTGATTACGACTAGGCAGTCAGAGTGAAACCTCTACATAGAGCACGCCCGATGCGGGATAGAAAGCTGTGGCCTGGATACTCGCTGTACATCAGAAAACATAGGAGATATCAGAGAGTCTCGAAACACAGAGATAAAACTGATAAAGATAAAAACACCTAAAGAACTCCTGAAGAGAAGATTGGCAGGAGACTGGATGCAAAGTTCGGGAACATGGTAGAAGTGGAGGATCCAATTAGGAACCGAGAAGAACAAGCCTAGAAAATAAGGATGCAAATTCTAAGAGAGAAGGCAGAATGATGGAACATGATAGTGAGCTTAGGGAATCTCTAAGGAAATGAAAGAGGTGCCTCTTGTAGGTGAATTAAGAGTGAGAGAAAGAAAAGAGGGCTGATCCTAGATTAGAGAACTCGGGGCTGGAAAGGACCCTCATCTGGGAGCAGAGAAAGTGGTCCAGAATCAGAGGCACAGAGAACTCCCAACACCTTCCACAGAAGCGGAGCACCTAAAGACATAGTGCCATTCCCCCCGGAAAATCTAGGCATGGAGGTATTCTCTTTAGGCAAATAGGCATCGGAGAATAGTTTGTCCATAGCCCAGTCACTGACTTCAAGAGGAAAAGCTATACCAGCTCTCGAAGCAGGCCGGATAGCTCAAGCAACAGCAGCCAAGCCAAAATCCTTATCCCCTGCATTTCTGAACAATGACAGAGCAGCGGTTCTGTCTAGAACCAGGAGGTATTCAGAAGTCAATTGTTGGGTCCCGGGTTGTGTCCATCAGTTCAGACGCGGCCTTCAGATCAACTCATGATTCCAGGGCCTTGGCATTGACTCTGTTCTCAGGTTCTCTGCTCAGGGGCAAGTAAGCTTCTCCCTCTCCAGCTCCACCCCCTGATTGGGATCTCTCTGCCTCTCTGTCCAAACGTGCATGTGCATGTTCGATAAGATAACAAAGACAAAAACAGTGCACAATAATTGACTGGGGCCAAAGGATGTTTTATTGAATTTGGACCTAGGTTCCTATGGAGGGCAGCCAGGTATAGAGAACCTCCCACCATCCTAAAATGCCCGACCTTCGCTTGGAGCTTCCTTGTTCATTCTCCTGTTCTTTGCCTTCCTGGATCTCCTCACCAACCTGCAGCATCCGCTGTCTGTCGTGCTGTACTGACCCCTTGTTAACACATTGTGCATCCTCTCGGGGCTCCATTGGAACATGCCCATCTTCCTCAAGAGGCACTGTTTGCTTATCGCATGTAACCATTTGGGGGATGGTCATGAGAGGGTGAAGGCAGGCTTGTGCTGCCACATCTCCATGCAGTTCCACAGAGGGTAGCTGATCCACCATGAGGGAGTGCTCAAGGTTCTTCCACATTCGAATCCTCTTCAATGCGTCCTTTTGCACATACAAGTTGTCTTCCTGAAATGGGCACCGAAGTCTTTCAGATGGCTTCACTTGGGCTTGGGTCTCTTCCAACATGCTCTCCGTTGGCTTCTGTGGACTCCAAGAACATGAGTCCGTCCTGGACCTAAGGTTCTAGGGTGTAGAGTCTGCCTTGGATGAATGGTGTTTTTGGAAGATTGGGAGGCCTTGTTGGCACCGTTTCTGGAGACCATCGAGGTACTCGTGTGCTTGCTGTGGAAGATTCCAGACATGTCTTTGGCACGGTTGCGGGGGTTCACTTTGAGCTTCCCTTGGGTGGACCTTTTCCTGTTGAGATGCTCCATGATTTGGTGGGAGGGTCTCACCCTTACGCAGGGCTCGGATTTCCTCCCCTGAGGCTTTGCTTGTGGTCTGTTAGTTTCTTGGCCTGTCGTGGCTAAGATGGAATGAGGGATCCTTGCCTTTCTCCGAGGTCCAGAGGGCTGGTGCTGACACTCACGACCAAATACTACGAATTGGGCCATGGAGAAGTTGACACCGACTCGCTTCGCAAACTGCCTTGGTGAGAGACCCAGGCGGCTCCAGCGGTTTGGGATGGCTTGGGGTCCTCTTGGCCCACCCATGACTACTCCAGTCAAGTGTAGTGATCAGGCCTGGGTTGATGAGGAGTGGTTGCTATGACCTCAAGGCTTTGTGACATCACAGATGCTGGCTTCACTGAAGCAGCTGTCCCTCTCCCATGACCTTGGTGTCCTATGGCTTTAAGTAGGAAGCCCCGGGAAGGACAGAACAAGAGCCCTCTGAACCTGATCAAGAACTCAGGATGTCTTGTGGGTTAATGTCCAACTTCCCCTTTCTGGAGACATAGAGGAAGGAAAATGACATTCAGTATACCTTCCTTTAGGCCAACATATCCCCAGAGACGGCAAGGTGTCCTTTTACACTACAATTTCTAGATATCTCAAGAAAAGGTGAGGCCTCGCGGGTATAAGCAGCTCTCCGTGGGGTTTGTCGTCCTGTGGGTGAGAGCGTACTTTGTCAGCGTCTTTTGCCTATGGGTCAGTGATGACTAAGATACGGAAAGTCCCTTTCGGAGGTAAAAGGTGAGGGCATCGCTATATGGTGCTGTCTGTGGCCTCGTCTCCTAGTGTTCTGAAACACGCGGCTAAGGGATGAGGCCTCTGTCTACCTGGCTTTCCCTTAAATACCTTTGCAAAGTCTTTGAGGAGAGTGATATTCTGCATCTGAGCTAACTCTCAATGAAGAGGCCTGGACCGAACCCGTTGTTATTATTAGTTAACTGTACTTGTTGTGGTAACGGGTATAAACATGTGGACCAAGACTCTTTAGTCAGAAGGAAAGGGACGGCCTATACCGAAGGCTTGCAAGGCCCATTCGAGCAGAACTTTGGAGTGAGTCGCAATGCCCTTGCAAGGACTAGTGGATCAGAAAGTTTGGGTCCATTTCGGCACCACAGTATTCCTCTGCCGTCGAGTGAATGAACCCCTGGACCTTGCCTTGACATGAATGTCCCATGCCCTGCTGTTGGGAAATGGAAAAGGCAAGCAAACAAAGGGAAATGTCATATGGCTACCCACAATATGTGCCTCGGGAGGAATACCTTGGCCCACTTAAGGAAGGGAATAATAAAGGGCAAGAAGTCAGAGAAGGAGACCCACCAGGAGTGACTCAGGACTCTGAGAATCCAGCTGAGGGCTACCGAAAAGAGAACTGATTAATGGGTGGTCAGGAGTTGTGGCATATATTAGGAGGAGCACTAGGACGTCCATGCAACTAAAGCATCCGTGAATACTCTGTCAAAAATGGATGATGGATGATAGGCAGGCTTTCTCAACAGATAGCAACAACAACATCAATTCATAGGAAAACAATGTGGCCCTCTCAAAACCAAAGGAAGTCACAGGGAGAAAAGGAAAGAATTATATTGTTTATTATCTTTCCTTATTGAAATGACATTGGGTGGGTTTCCTAAAATGTCCTTCTTTGAATTGGGTCTTTATCCTTGTGAATTAGAGCTTACCCGCCTCTTCCATCTCTGGATTTGATGAGAGGACATGACAATGCCTTCACTAAATACCTAGAAGAGTGGCCCAGGAAAATGATCTTTTAGGCCAACCTTTCTCCAGAGATGGCAAAGTTTTCCTATTTCCTCTGAAATATCTAGAGATATCAGAAACAACAAGTCCTCTGGTATATCATCCCGTCTCTCTGAGTTTTGTCATCCTTTGCATGAGAGAGTGACATTATACATTATAGCTAATCCTTAAGGAGGAGCAATGGACAGCACTCCTTGTTACCATTATTTATCTCTACCTACTGTGTTAATGGGTATAACCCTGTTGACCAAGTCTCTTTAATCAAAGGAAAATTAATGGCTTATATCGATGGTCTGCAAGGCTCACTTGAACAGAACTGAGGATTGAGCTGCTATGTCCTTGCAAAGACTAGTGGATAAAGAAGGTGTGGTCCATATTGGCAACAGAGTATTCCTCAGCAATTAGGGAGGATGAACTCTTGATTCTTGCACTGGCATGAATGCCACAGGACTGGGTTTGTGAAATGAAATGGTCAAGGAGACATAGGGAAATATCATATGGCTTCTCTCATATGTGCCCTAGGATGAATACCACGGCCCTTAGTAGAAAGAAGGAAAAACTGAAGGGGATAAGTCAGAGAAGGAGACAAACCAGGAGTAACTCAGAACTCTGAGGAATCAAGCTGAGAGTCAAGGAAAAAAGAGACATGCAGGGAATGAGGGAATGGGCTAATGGGTGTTGAAGAGTTCTGGCATATCTTAGGCGGAGTACTAGGTCATATATGGAACTGAAGCATCAGTGAATACTCTGTCAAAAATGGATGATGGATGACAGGCTGGCTTCCTCAACAGTACAAAATAATACAAAAACAAGCTGGCCCTTTCAAATGCAGGTGAAGACAGACAGAGAAAAGGAAAGAATTATATTTTTATTATGTTTAATTATTGAAATGGAATATAATTTATTTCCTAAAATGTCATTATTTGAATTGGGTCTTTATACTAGTAAAGTGGAGTTCATCCACCTCCTCCATTTGTGGAATTGATGAGAAGAAAATGGCATTGCCTTCTCTAAATGTCTAGAAGAGTTGAACAGGAAATGATTTGCACCTCGCCATCTGTGTGTTGACAGGGGTTTGATTACTGCTTCAAACGCTTTAGTCACTACTACAGAGCTGAGATTTTGTAGGTTTCCTGACCTAATCTTTGGAGTGAATATGTGTCTTGGAATTTATCCTTTTCTCTCAGTTCTTTTCTTTTGGGTTTGCTTCATTAGTGCTATTCTTCACTTCCTCCCCATCTTTTGTGTGTCTTATCTGTGTGTGTGTGTGTGTGTGTGTGTGTGTGTGTGTGTGTGCTGAGTGTGTTTCAAATAACAATTATAATTAAATTGATGGAGATAGGAAGTCGGTATTTAATGGATAGCAGTTCCATTTGACATGCCTTGAAAACTCACATTCCCTCTCTTTCAGCCACATTTCCTACAAAGAATGTCATCTTTTGTCCTCTTTGATAAACACATATTTTCTCAAACCTGACCTCAACAAACACCACATTTTGTGTGCCTGGGTAGTGTCGTATTATTTGTCCATTTTTCCCTTGCTTTTTCATATGTCTCTTGACAGTCATGAGAGAGTGAAATTGTATGTTATTTGTCTTTCTGGGACTGATAGATGTGACGTAGGCTAATGCTCTCCACAATTCTGCCACATGAGGCAAGTGGAAAGAATTCATTCTTGCTTATGGCTGGGTAAGATTCTGTGGGGCTTTTTCAGGACAGTGAGATGGTAGTAGTGTCTGGTAACTCCAGACTTGTCTTTATCCAGGAACACAACAGGAAGATTACCACATCAACTTCAACATGGCAGAAATGAACTGGAGCCCACAAAGCAAACTCCATAGCAAAAGAGAGAATAAGTTGCAATCACTATGGGAGAAGACTGGAGACATGGTTTAGGGGAAAAGTGGAAAGTTGGTAATTCAGAAGGCAGTGAGACAATGCAATGGGCAAAGCCACAAGAGATCGGAGCACACTTGGAACCCACAAGGAGTACGTTCTCCAATTCCATTGATTCTGACCATCAGGGGGTCTGAATCATACTAGTTCATGCCAACAAAGGGCCTTGAGGCCTGGAGATTTTAGATCAGCAGCCTTGGCATATCAACTCAAAAGAACACTGTATTTCTCTGTCAGAGAACACCAACAAATAGCCAGGTGAAGACAGCCTGGAAACCACGATTAGAGACAATACCAGGTGACACAGTGGGAAGATGGTGGGTTCTGGCTGTACATTAGTGAGAGGCAGTGTTCTTGGAGATGATTTGATGGGGGCAAAAGAAATTTGGGGCTCTCGCACAGGCAGCATCAAGCCCGAGCTACTGGCCAAAGACAGGTTGGTGAGGGCTTTAATTGCCTCTCCTGCAAACACGAAATTCTAACCATGGAACACATAGGGTACTGTGTTCCTCAGTCCAACTTGCTTCATTTTAAGAGAACAGATTCTCCCATAGGGGACTAGAAGAAAGCCCTGTCCATAGGCTGTCCCCTGACCACAGAATGCTACAGGCATTCATTCTGTTGTGAAGGTTGAATTTCTCCTTTCACAGGCACACCAGATCCCACCAAGCTAAACCTCAGCCTATTCAGCCCAGACCCCAAACACACCAAAAGGCTGGCAAAGAGAGCCTCTGCAGATGACTGGTCTCAAGGACAGGGGGCAGCTATGATACAACAGCAGAGGGCATGCATGCCACACACACATACCTGAGACTCCCTCAAGGGCCAGCCCTTGGGCACTCCATGATATCTTATTTCTAAAGAAATTACCATCAGGATAAAAAACAGAATTGATTTTTCAAATACTGAGAAAGAGTCAGAGACCTATATCCAAGACAAAGATGGAAGAATCAATTGTTGCCAAGGAAGAAGACAAGAAATTATCATGGCCAGGTAATCGGAGTGAAACCTCACATATAACACGCCCAATGGAGGATTGAAAGCAGAAAGATATCAGGGAGTCTCAAAACACATAGATTAAACTGATAGAAATAAAATAAAGTAAAATAAAATAAAATAAAATAAAATAAAATAAATAAAGAATTTCTAAAGAAAAGATTGGTAGCAGACTGAAGGAAAAGTCCAAGAAGCTGGCAGAAGCAAAGGACCAAATTTTTGACCTGGCAGAAAAGGAATGGTAAATAAGGAAACAAATCCAAAGAAAGAAGGAAGAATGATGAAACATGACAATGAGCTTAGGAAAGTCATTGACTCCAAGGAATAGAAAGAGGTGCTTATTGTAGGAGAAGTAGGAGTGAGAGAAAAAAAAGAGGGCTGAACATGGATTTGAGAATTCAGAGCTAAAACTGTCCCTCATCTGGGAGCAGAAACAGAGATCCAGATTCAGAGGCAAGGAGGACTCACATCACCATCCACAGAAGCATGGAACCACAAGACATAGTTTCATTCAATGGAGGAATTCTCTTTACCTAAATATGCGTGGGAGTGTAGTTTGTACATAGCCAAATCACTTACCTCAAGAGGACAAACTATACCAGCTCTCAAAGCAGGCCAGGTTGCTCAAGCAACACCAGCCCAAGCCAAAATCCATTTACCCTTCATTTGTGAACAATGACAGAGCAGTGGTTCACGTCTAGAACTAGGACGTATTCAGAAGTCAAAGGTTGTGTCATGGATTGTGTCTATCAGTTCAGAGGCGGCCTTCAGCTCAACTCATGATCCCAGGGTCTTGGCATCGACTCTGGTCTCAGGTTCCCTGCTCAGGGGTAAGTCAGCTTTTCCCTCTCCAGCTCTACACCCTGATTGTGATCTCTCTGTCTCTCTGTCAAATATGTGCATGTGCATTGTTTGACAAAAAGACAAAAACACAACCGGGGTACAAGGATTGACTGTGGCCAGGGGATGTTTTCTTTAATTTGGACCTAGATCTCTATGGAAGGCAGCCAGGTTCAGAGAACCTCCCACCATCCTCAAATGCTAGACCTTCGCTCAGAGCTCCAATGTTCATTCTCCAGTTCCTTGTCTTCCTGAATATCCTCACCAACCTGTAGCATACGCTGTCTGTGGCTCTCTAATGGCCCTTTGTTGTCCCACTGTTCATCTTCTGCTGCCTCCATTAGAACACGCCCATCTTCCACAAGAGGCATTGTTTGCTTATCCCATGAAACTATTTGGGGGATGTTCATGAGAGGGTGAAGGCAGGCTTGTGCTGTCACATCTACATGTACTCCTCCAGAGGGTATCTGCACGACCCTGTGGGAATGCTCCAGGTTCTTTGACATTTGAATCCTCTTCAATGCGTCCTTTTGAAGATACAAGTTGTCTTCCTGAAACGGGCACGGAAGTCTTTCAGATGGCTTCACTTGGGCTATGGGTCTTTTCCAACATGCTCCATGCTTGCTCCTGTGGACTCCAAGTACATGAGTCCATTCTGGACCTAAGGTTCTAGGATGTAGAATCTGCTTTTGGTAAATCGTCAGTTTTGAAGATTTGGAAGTCATTTTGGCTCTATTTCTAGGGATGCTACAGCTACTCATTATAAGGTCCGCTAGGCCAGAGGGAGTCATTTTGTGTTTCTGCAGTAAACTTATATTGAACCCATGCTGTAAACAAAATTGACCCTACTCCTCCCAGAGGAGCTTACTCTCAAAGCCTAGATACAAGGGTGAATCAGGCCAGGTGAAGACATCCCATTAGAGGGGCACACATATATCTACTAGGGTAAATTGAGATCCAATTGTCCACCCATGTGTTACCTAGCATTTTTGTTTTTGTGGTGTAGCAGACTTAGCACGACTGTGCAGTTTTTTCTGTATTATTATCTCATTGGCCACGTCTGTATAGCCTGGCTAAACTACCGCTATAAATGTTAGTCTCTGAGGCTGGGAGGGGTTGCCTCTTTGCAAGAGAAGGCCCTGACCGGTCAATATGATTCTCGATGCTTTGTGCAAAATTAACGTTTGCTTGACCTTCACTTTGTATCAGTCTCGCTCTTTTGAATAAGGACCCTATCATTGGAGGGCCACCCGAATTCAAATGATGAGAACTGAAACAGCATTGGAATTTTTGGAAAAGCCTCTGGAGGTAAGATCATGGGATCCTGCATGGAGCTGCAGTGTACAGTCTCCTACCAATCTTCTCTTCAGGAGTTCTTTAGGTGCTTTTATCTTTATCAGTTTTATCTCTGTGGTTCGAGACTCTCTGATATCTCCTATGTTTTCTGACGTACAGCGAGTATCCAGGCCCCTGCTTTCAATCCTGCATCGGGCGTTTTCTATGTAGAGGGTTCACTCTGATTGCCTAGCCATAATCATTCCTTCTTCCTTTACCTGGGCATCAATTGATTTTTTCATCTTTGCATTGGATCTAAGTCTCTGTCACCTCTCTGTATTCGTTAAACTCATTCTGCTTTCTAACCTGAGGGTAATTTATTTAGGAGGAAGAGATCCGGAGTACCCAGGGCTGGCCCTTAAGGTTTGTTGAGTGCGTGCGTGTGTGTGTGTTTGTGAGTGTGTATGTGGCATGCATGCCACTGCTGTTTGTGTTGTGGCTGACCCTGTCCTGGAGGCCAGTCATTTGCTGTAGCTCTCCTTTCCGGCCGTTTGTTGTTTTTAGTGTCCGGGTTGAATATGCAGAGGTTTACCTTGGTGGGCTCTGGTGTGCCTGTGAAAGGAGAAATTCGAGCAACTCAGCAGAACGCAGGCCTGCAGAATGCTGTGTTCAGAAGAGAACATGTGGTCAAAGCTTTCTTCTCGTCCCCTATGGGAGAGTCGTTGTCCTTGGACTAAGCATCTTGGACTGAGGAAGGCAGTTTTCCAAGTATTCCACTGTCGGGATTTCGAGTTGGCTGGCTAGGCAGCCTATGTCCTCACATACCTATCTTGGCCAGTAGCTTTGTCTTGATGCTGCTGTTGCGAGAGTCCAAAATTTATTATGTCCACATTGAGACATCTCCACGAACACTGCCTTTCACGGAATCACTCCCACGACTCATCATCTTCCCACTGCGTCTCTTGGTATTGTCTCTCTCTGATCATTGTCTCCAGGCTGTCTGCTCCTGGTCGCTTGTTGGTGTCATATGCAGGAAAAAGATGGTGTTCCTTCAAGTTGATGTCTGCCAAGCCTGCTGATAGGAAAACTTCAGACTTCAACACTTGTGTTGTAAAGTACTCGTGCCCTTCAGACCCTCTGCGTCTCACAGTCAACGGCACTGGGAAACAGGTTCCTTGTGGGTTCCCAGTGTGCCCTGCTCTCCTGTGCCTTGGTACTCTTCATGGGATCCAGCCCTCTGATCCACTAACCAACCAAATATCCCCTGAGCCATGTCTCCAACCTTCTCCCATCATCTCTGCAACTTCCGTTTTCTTTCGCTGTGGAGTTTATCTTGTAGGCTTCAGGTCAATTTCCACCCCAATGCAGTTGTTGTGTTCATCTTCCTGTTGCCTTCATAGCTGAAGACAAGCATGAGGTTATTAGACACTACTACCATCTCACTCTCCTCCATGTCACCGCAATTCGTACTGAGACATAAGCAAGAAGGAATTCTTCCACTTGTTTCTTATGGCAGTCTTGCGGAGAGCATTGGGCTTTGTCACATCTATCATTCTCAGAACGACATCAGACAGACGATTTCACTAACTCATGACACTCAAGAATCATACGAAAAAGAAAGGGTATTGGTACAAACAGTATGACTCTAATGAGAAATCCAAATGGTGCTGTTCTTTGGAAAGCAGTTTTGTGAGAACACGTGTTACTTGAAGAGGACAAGAGATGACATTCCTTGCAGGAGATTTCCTGAAACTGATGGAATGTGAGATTTCAAGGCATGTCAAATTGAATTGCTACCCACAAGAGACCGAATTCCATTCTCTCGTATTTTAATAATAATTGTGATGTGAAACACACACACACCACACAGCATTAACACATGCACATGCAAACACACAAAGATAAGACATGCAAAATATGGGAAGGAAGCGAGGAATCGTACCAATGAAGCAACCCCAAGAAAATACCATATAGGTGAAAGGCAAATAGAATCCAAGTCAGAAGCCAACCGAAATGAGAAAGTGAACTATTACCTATCAATAATACATTCAGTATCAGGACTAAAGTCTCCCGTCAATACAAACAGTTTGTAACAGTGGTTGAAATTCCAAATCAAAAAAAAAAAAAGGTAGAAAACATCCATAAGAAAACAACAAATATTAAACTAGCTCGTCCTTCTGTTGACCATAGGAGATTTCCTTCGACTATAAAGATACTCATAGCTTGCAAGTGAAGAAACAGGGAAGATGTAGGTTATGCTATTCCCAAGGAGAAGAGAGCCAAAGTGTTTGTGCCTAAGTCAGCGAGAGTCATTTTATGCCTTCGAGAGACAAAAGATAAGCGGAAGTTGTTTTGTCTTGATGGAGCATCAAAACAACAGAAACCTGGAAGAATTGCCAACATATACACCACGAACAAGGGTGTATCTAAACGTTGGAAGGTATGAACACACAGGAAGGGAGATGGTAAATTTTATCCAATACTGTTGGCAATTATGATATCTACGTTAAGCACAGGACAGATCATCTGGATGGGAAGGTGCTAAGGAATAACAGACGTCCACATGGGCTCTCGAGACCACCTGAACTTTGGGGATCGATGAGAAAGATTGCGTCTCTGAGGACAATAAGATATGTTCTTCCCAGCAGCAGACCTAACTTTGTCTATCGCAGGTCATGAGCTCGAGTCCAAATCCAGTCATAATTCATGGAAGAGAAGTCAAAACCTATCCTGTGCACTTATCATCACGAAGGTATGAAAACAGGAAGATATCACTTTCAAATTGGAAATACAGCCAGACACTAAAGTCGAAAACACAACACATTCACGAACTGCAATGAATGCAAGAAAGAAAATCCAAAGGAAAAGAAGAGCCATGAACGAAGGAATTCTAAGAAACTTAGAGGAGGATGCCAAAACATTTTATGGGGAAACCATATAGGGTTAAAAGCATGCATTTCCAAAATTTAAAAACACTGAAAAAGAAATCCCCCTATAAGGACGACTGAAGGAACAAGATGAAGAAAAACCGAACTCCAAAGTTAACAGAAAAATTGAAATCATACATGTGATTATCAAAATTAAGGAAATACAAACAAACCAATAGGAAATGAATCAGGAGACCTCACACTTCAGTTTTCACAACACGAACAAACCACAGAAGCCATTACTGGGATAAAACAGGGAGACAAGCACACAGCTGCAAGTATGAAACCACATGACAACTCGGAGAAAGGAAAAAAAGAAAAACCGAAGAGGCACATCCACACATTTATGCTAGCAAATCCAAGAACTGAGAGAAAAGGATAAATTCGCAGACACATCCAAGTTAGGTCAGTAATCCTACAAAATCTCAGCTCTAGTAGTGACGGAACCATTTGAAGCAGTAATCCAACCCCAGCCAACACACAGAAGGCCAGGTCAAGACATTTTCTTGAGCCACTCCTCTAGGTATTTAGTGAAGGCATTGTGATGTCCTCTCATCAAATCCAGAGATGGAAGAGGTGGGTAAACTCTAATTCACAAGGATAAAGACCCAATTTAAAAAAGGACATTTTAGGAAACCAATTGAATGTCATTTCAATAAAGGAAAGACAATAAACAATATAATTCTTTCCTTTTCTCCTGTGACTGCCTTTGGTTTAGAGAGGGCCATAATGTTTTCCTCTGAAATTATGTTGTTCTTGTTGCTGTTCTGTTGAGAAAGCCTGCCTATCATCCATCATCCGTTTTTGACAGAGTATTCAGGGATGCTTTAGTTGCATGTACGTCCAGTGCTCCTCTTAATATATTCCACAACTCCTGACTACCCATTAAGCAGTTCTCTTTTTGGTAAACCTCAGCTGGATTCTCAGAGTCCTGAGTCACTCCTGGTGGGTCTCCTTCTCTGACTTCTTGCCCGTCAGTATTCCCTTCCTTTTCCATTTCCCAACAGCAGGGCATGGGACTTTCATGTCAAGGCAAGGTCCAGGGGTTCATTCACTTCGACGACAGAGGAATACTGTGGTGCCGAAATGGACCCAAACTTCCTGATCCACTAGTCCTTGCAAAGGCATTGCGGCTCACTCCAAAAGTCTGCTCGAATGGGCCTTGCAAGCCGTCGGTATAGGCCGTCCCTTTCCTTCTGACTAAAGAGACTTGGTCCACATGTCTATACCCGTTACCACAACAAGTACAGTTAACTAATAATGACAACGTTTTCGGTCCAGGCCTCTTCATTGAGAGTTAGCTCAGATGCAGAATATCACTCTCCTCAAAGACTTTGCAAAGGTATTTAAGGGAAAGCCAGGTAGACAGAGGCCTCATCCCTTAGCCGTGTGTTTCAGAACACTAGGAGACTAGGCCCCAGACAGCACCATATATCGATGCCATCACCTTTTACCTCGGAAAGGGACTTTCCGTACCTTAGTCATCACAGACGCATAGGCGAAAGACGCTGACAAAGTACGCTCTCACCCACAGGACGAGAAAACCCACGGAGAGCTATTCATACCCGCGAGGCCTCACCTTTTCTTGAAATATCTAGAAATTGTAGTGGAAAAGGACACCTTGCCATCTCCGGGGATATGTTGGCCTAAAGGAAGGTATACTGAATGTCATTTTCCTTCCTCTATGTCTCCAGAAAGGGGAAGTTGGACATTAACCCACAAGACATCCTGAGTTCTTGATCAGGTTCAGAGGGCTCTTGTTCTGTCCTTCCCGGAGCTTCCTACTTAAAGCCATAGGACACCAAGGTCATGGGAGAGGGACAGCTGCTTCAGTGAAGCCAGCATCTGTGATGTCACAAAGCTTTGAGGTCATAGCAACCACTCCTCATCAACCCAGGCCTGATCACTACACTTGACTGGAGTAGTCATGGGTGGGCCAAGAGGACCCCAGGCCGTCCCAAACCTCTGGAGCTGCCTGGGTCTCTCACCAAGGCAGTTTGCGAAGCGAGTCGGTGTCACCTTCTCCATGGCCCAATTCATAGAGGAAAAAGGTATATTTTTCAAAATAAAAATTAGCGTATTTTTCAGAATATGATATAGTGTTATTCACTGAACTGAGGGAACAAATGTCAAAGTCTAACACAGTTTACAGAATGTTTTAACATAAATTGAAATTTAAATCTGACCAAATTTCACAGTTTTAAGTAAAATGATAGCACTTTATATCCTTGAAAAGTGGTAAGTGACCCAAAACATGGCTTAGAAAAACAAATTTAACACTACACTAGTCTGAGATGGTTAAGTTATGGTACAACTTGCCATTGTGTATCGTCAAATGGTATATTTTTTTCTTTTGGGCTTGTCATTATATTTTATTTTAGCCATTCTGGTAAGTGTGTAGTGATATCTCAGTGTCATTTTAATTGCATTTCCTTGATGTCTAATTATGTCAAAATATATTACTTTGATGTTTAATGCTCTGAGCTTTCTCAGTTCAAGACCATGAAGCCACTTAGGAAAAATACAGTTGCAGAGGCACTCATAGACCAACTCTTATTTCGAAATAAGAAGAAACATTACTACCCATTCCAACAAAAATTAGATTTGTTATGCAGCAGGGATTTTATAAATTACCTGACACAACTAATATAGTAAGATGAAATGGGACAGGCGGCTTCTTGCAGCTATATACAACATCATTTTAATTTCAATTTTCAGTATAATTTTTCCAAGGTATACACAGAATATATATTTAATGTAAATTGTGAACATTTTAAACTCTGTATATGGAAATTAGTCAATTTTAAGTTTATAACAATCAAAATTAACGGAAGTTTATTTTAAATTAGTTAGCTTTCTCTGCATTGCAAGACAGAATAATCAAGAATTGGTAAGAAAAACGTAATCTCTGTAAAATTACCAGGGGTGCATTATAAAGTGTTCGGTAACTGATCAAACTCACAATTTGGATTGAATGGCAAGTGATTTTTAAAATCTGGAACTCATTGTCAATTTTTTTTCTTCATTGTGTCTTAATAAATTACTTTCTTCATTTGCATGGAAGTGAAGAAAAATGCATGACATTTCATCTCAACACTAACACCTTTAACTGGCAACTCTGAATGTACTTTACAGCAGTGTAACAAAGTAAAGATCAATGATGTTTCATGAAATATTTGTTATAATTCTCAAAAAGATAGGGAGTTTGTGCAAAAATGCAAATCACTTTGCGACTAAACACATTGTTTATTTCAGCTAATTTTAAGAAAATATGCTGAGAATCTCTCAAAAAAGGAAGCAATGATTTAGGTTTGCCTTCAAAATCCTTATCTAATCCTGAACCAACAGCACATAGTTCAAAGAGCAACTAATTTGAGTAGCTCCAATTTACACATTTCCTAACAATGCTTAATTTAGTGGAATTTCTGTCCAATTATGGTAATTTGATGTAATGAAAGACAAAAGTTCAAAAAGATCATCCTTAATTTATATAGATGCCAAACTCTGCATTTTCTGAATGACGCCCAGGAACGTATTTTCAAAAACAAACAAACAATGCCAGAACCACTATTAGGTCATCTCTGGGCAGAAAGTGACTCAGAGCTTACATTACTCTCTCCCTGAAAGTATACTGTAGGCACTGAAACTACTACCCTGAGTCTGTGCTATCAAATTCCTTAAGTTAGAAAGTTTTAAAACCCGTCTGTGTGGGAGTATTTCATTTACAGATAGAGATTTGGTTGTTTATACATTTTCATACTTGATTTTTAGGATGTAATAACTATGTTTTAAAATTCATGGTGGTTTTGAATACTGTTGGATAATTGTGCTAAAATGGTATATCCATTCCTCCTAGGAAACAGAAATTATAGAAAGGTAGTGCTTTTCAAATCTGACATCTTTGAGTCATTGCAGTTTCATATAAATGCAATAGGAAAAGTGTCATTCATGTTTATGATATTTTCTACAAATAAATTAGAATGTACTGGAGGCCTGATATAAAGTGGGATGCCTAAACTTCAGTAAGATCTTGTTTTCAATTCAAAATAAATTTTATTTTTTATTTTTTTATAATGTCCCTCAATTTCAGATAAGCACCCCCATTAGGTCCACTCTGTTTTTTTTTAAGAATTTATTTATTTTATTTGACAGATAGAGATCACAAGTAGGCAGAGAGGCAGGCAGAAAGAGAGGAGGAAGCAGGCTCCCTGCTAGGCAGAGAGCCCGATGCGGGGCTCGATCCCAGGACCCTGGGATCATGACCTGAGCCAAAGGCAGAGGCTTTAACCCACTGAGCCACCCAGGCGCCCCCAAAATAAATTTTAAATTGAATTATGCACCTCTAAGTTCAGAGACAATAAACATCAACCAACACAATTAATAAGTTCTATTTCTTGAAATTTCGGGAACATTGATAGTCTCATCTCCTGGAAGAACAACAGCTAAAATTTTTGGTCATGGATTCTTGCTAAAATATCACTTTCCCAAAGAAAATTAATGTTATGAATTTTTATTGATTGTTATTGATCATGAAGAATATAACAACCACGATAAAAAGAGTAGGAAAAACATGATATCTCATCTGTAAGGGCATGTGGAAAGTAGGAAATGCTAATAAAAATAACTACCATTATTTCCTAAGTTAACATAATATAACAGAACAAAAATATTTCAAAACAATGTTTTCTTTTTTTTTTAAGATTTTATTTATTTATTTGACAGAGAGAGATCACAAGTAGGCAGAGAGGCAGGCAGAAAGAGAGGAGGAAGCAGGCACCCTGCTGAGCAGAGAGCCCAATGTGGGACTCGATCCCAGGACTCTGAGATTATGACCTGAGCCGAAGGCAGCGGCTTTACCCACTGAGCCACCCAGGCACCCCCATAACAATATTTTCTAGGCTCATTCTGATAACTCTTTTCTACATTCAAATTTAAAGGTTGAGGCATGTGATATATATTACACAAAAAACATCCCAAGGCATTCGTTAAAAAAAAAACTCTTAATAAAGAACAAATCCAAAGGAATTTCTTTTCTAATTTAATTAACAAATTATGAATCGACTTACCTATTTAATCACAGCGTATCAGGCACCAATAATATTTTTTAATCGTCACACCTGATGCAATAGTTACCATCTTTCAGACATACTGATCACGAACAAGCAAATAAACAAGAGCACCGTAGCTTAAGATCTACCTGCATAAATATAGGCTACTTCAGACAATCTCTTCACCACAACATAGAAATGAATAGAAATCATACATGCTCTGTATGGACATACAGATGAGATAGAAGGGGATGGATGTTAATATATGCAGAATCTTTATTAATTACATTGTAAACCATAATATGGAAAAACAGAATACAATTTTAGAAATACCCAGGTCACCATCATTGTTTTATTTTTATATGTGTAGATAAGGAGTTTAATAAACAATTTATGACTATTCAACTCCTTATATTTTGAAAATTTTAGTAAAAGTAACAAACCTACCACCTAGAAAATTATACTTATCTGCAACATACAGCTTTGCCAGCATGGTAGAGAAAAAGCAAAACAAAATAAGTAAGAAAAGTTTAACATTTCACAAGAGATTTGCTTTTATTTTTTATTTATTATTTTTTATTTTTCATTAATTATTTACTTCTATTTTCTACTTTATTTTAATGAAAATGTCATGACCATAACATAAGAGCAGAATTAAACCAACCTGAGAAATTATTTTTTCATAAGTTAAAATAAACTAGCTTGGTGATTAATTCAAAATTATATTACAAACTTCAGTGTTCTTGAAGTAAGTATCACTGCATAAACAAATGAGTCAGGAGTCATAAACTAATGATGATTCTAAATGTTATTTAGAGAGACATTCTGTTCTTAATATATTTCAAATATTCTACACAAGACAAGTAATCTGTAGGCAAAATAAGATTTTAGAGAAGTATATATTTCCAGCAGTATTTATAAAATATTACCTTTATGTAAGGCATCATCCTGGACTTTGTGGAAAACACACAAAGGAGTAAGAAGTGGCCCTTCAAGAAACATATACAATATCAAGGTTTAACATGAAGCAGCATGTCTTCTCTAAGTAAAAAAAAAAAACATTGTACCAACTGACTTTACTGAAACTTTATATTTATTGCTCTCATTTTAGGTCATAGTGTCCTTCTGCATGCAGGCTGCTATAACGGACATGATATAGACTTAATAGCTTATAAAGAACAGGAATTTATTTCTCACAGTTCTAGAACGGAGAAGTTCAAGATTAAGGAATGGGCAGATCCAGGGAGAGCCCACTTCCTCATAGATGGCTATCTTCTCACTGTAAACGTACATGATGAATGAATCAAGAGAACTCACTGGGGTCTCCTTTAAAAGGACTGTAATCCCACTTATGACCTAATCACCTCCCAAAGGCCCCTAAGTTTTAATACTATCACTTCCAGAGTTAGATTCCATAATATGATTTTGGGAGACATAAACATTCACACCATAGTATATATAAACAAAAAAAGACACAAAAACAACAAACAAAAAAATTATTTTAACTACCTATTATTTTCAACTACATAAACTTTTAATTTGTTTCTATATAATATTAAATAACTCATTTGAGTGATTCACTTATATCCAATGCATCTGAGTGCAATTAAATTTGCTTACCCAGCATATCCAGAAGCATATTTCTTCAGACTATCCCATTCCCCACCTTACAGGATTTACCACAATTAGAAGACATGGGATAGAGGATAGATAGATAGATGTATACATAAACACACTTGTACATACCCATATGCATATTTTTTCCTGTTAATGATACTCATGCAAATAAAATTTAAGCTCAAGGAAACCTGTCTTGTGTGTTACTTAATATCCAGTTTTTAGTCAACATCCAAAAACAAATAATCCAATAAAACCATGGATAGAAGACATGAACAAGTGTTTCCCCAAAGAACACATTCAAATGTTCAGTAGATACATGAAAAGATGTCCATCATCATGTATCATCAGGAAATTGCAAAGCAAAACTAGAAAGAGATACCACCTCAAACCTGTCAGAATGGCTAAAATCAACACTACAAGAAACAAAAGGTGTTGGAGAGGATGTGAAAAAGTAACACTTGTGGGGGCTGCCTGGGTGGCTCAGTGGGTTAAGCCTCTGCCTTCAGCTCAGGTCATGATCTCAGGGTCCTGGGATCAAGTCCCACATCAGGCTCTCTGCCAGGCATGGAGCCTGCTCCCTCCTCTCTCTCTCTCTACTTGTGATCTCTCTCTGTCAAATGAATAAAATCTTAAAAAAAAAGAAAAAGTAACAATTGTGAACTGTTGGTGGTGATGCAAACTGATACAGCCATATTTGAAAACAGTATGGAATTTCCTTAAAATTTAAAAATAGAAGTCCTTTGTGATCCAACAATCCTGTTGGTGTGTATTTACCCAATGAATATAAGAAAACTTATTCAAAGGGATGCTAGCACCCCTATGTTTATAGCAGCATTATTTATAAAGCTAAGATATGGAAAGCGCCCAAGTATCCATCAATTGATGAATAAATAAAGAATAAGTGGTATGTATATACAATGGAATATTATTCTGCCATAAAAAAGACTGAAATCTTGCCATTTGCAATAACATGGTTGGAACTAGACAGTATAATGCTAAAAGTGAAATAAGTCAGTCAGAGAAAGACAAATACCTTTACTCATATATGGAATAAAAGAAACAAAACAAACAAGCAAAGGGGAAATAATAAGACATAGAAAGAGAAACAAAGCAAGAAACAGACATTTCATTAAGGAGAACAAACTGATGGTTACTTGACGGGATCTGAAAGGAGTGATGGATTAAATAAGTGATGGGGTTAATTAGAGCACTTGTCATGATGAGCACTGAGTGCTATATGTTATATTGTACACATGAAACTAATACAACCATATATGTTAACTAACTGGATTTCAAATGAAAATTTTTTAAAATCCCAGTTTTTAGCTCACATTCTGGCTTACAAAAGGGATTTAGTCAGGAATTTGGAGATTAGTTAATGAACAAATAAGGGGTGAACAGGCAGTTGTTAGATAAAATTACTATCCTTTCTGGCATGATCTTATACCTTTTATCTAGAATTATTTTTAGCACTTTAGACTCTTCCTATTTTATTTTGAGTCATTAAACAAAAATTTCCTCAAAGGACCTTAGACTCCATCCAATTTGAGCAACAGTGTGAGAGAGGAAATGGTGTCCAGGAGGAAAAAAAAAAGATGAAACTACTTTTGCTTACTAGTGAATGCATAGTTCTTCCACAGAATAAGCTCTAAATGGTCAGGGCTCCAGCTTTATATGTGTTCAGTCATATGTTCAGAAGTAGGTAACACTATCAAAAAATATAAAGCATCTGAGATTATTTTCCCTTATTTGAAAGCTGGTGTATGAGTCTGCCATAGTTTCTTGGGTGTTGATAGAAGACGCAGACTCATGGTTCAGAAATAATATAGTTTAATATTCACAGCAATAGAGGTAGCCAGAATATTAACAGTATTTGTGTGTGTGTGTGTGTGTGTGTGTGTAGGGGTGGGAGTTATATATCAGTTCTGAGCCTCAGTTCCCACAAGAAGAATCAAAACAGAGGCAGATAATATTTGCAAACACAACAGGTTAAGTTAAAAAAAAGATACTATTTCTGTCTTCTAAGTCTATTCAATACAACCATCTTCAAAGGATGGCCTAGAACAAATAATAAATGCAGAAATGTAAGCAACCAATTGAAAAGTGTCTCCCAAGAAACACACTTTGAGAGTCTTCATTTGACAAAAATACTATAGGATATTACATGGATCAGGTGCATTGAATACTGGAAGGTTAAAATTACAAGGGACCAAATATTTTTAAGCAGTTCTGGCATCCAGTAGAGTTCACATAGGTTTTATAAGATTGAGGAAAGAAGCCATCAAAACCTGGGCCCAGGGGCACCTGGGTAGCTCAGTGGGTTAAGCCTCTGCCTTCGGCTCAGGCCATGATCTCAGGGTCCTGGGATCGAGCTCTGCATCAGGCTCTCTGTTCAGCAGGGAGCCTGCTTCCCAACCCCCCCCCTGCCTCTTTGCCTACTTGTGGTCTCTGTCTGTCAAATAAATAAATAAAATCTTAAAACAAAACAAAACAAAACAAAAATCCTGGGCCCAATTTTCCCAAAAGTATGATTCTGATTCTAGTCTCTATAATGTTATCCCTTGAAGACAATGTCTCTAATTGAGTTGAATTAGTTTACTAAAGAGCATACCCTCATTTGTTGTAGGAGATGAACAATATGCAAGAGGCAAAATGCCACATGGAAGCCACCTGGTCTTCAGTGGAATATAGAATCAGTTCCTTTGGGATGAATTTGTTCCACATTTGACTTCCCACTTAAGGGAAAATAAGAGTGCCTTCTAATAGATTTTAAATAGAAATGACAATGGAAGCTTATACAAGATTATAAAATGGGAAATTTCATTTAGATAAGCAATCATTTCAAAGTCATCTTCTTAATATTACAGACTCTTCACATAATAATAATTTTATTTTGGTATTATATGGTAATTTCAAATATAGTAAATATAAAGAATTTACCTCTGTAATTATAGCGAGTCTGGTCGTAGTTTACTGGCAACAAAACTTCAATTTAGAAGTATGGTCTACCAATTATTAATACATTTGGAAATGGTGTGTCATCTTCACTCCACTTGTCTCACTAAAACAGTGAGCCAAAAAAAGTAGGTCCAAGCTGTTTACTATGGTCAAAATGGGTTGCTTTTGCACTTGGTAAAGAAGCAGTCATATTTTGGAAGAAGAAACTGAGGCTATTAATATTTTCAACTTATTTTCAGAAAAGGAAAGAAAGGATAATCTAAGCTAAAGCCAAAATCTTACACAAGGTGGCTGGAGAATGATCTTTTCCCAGATAAAGGGTTTTTCAACTTAGCCATGTTAGGAGGAAGAAGAGATGAGACATTGTGGACTTGACTAACGTTTGTACACTGTTCAAAAAGTTTTCAAAATAATGTGTATTATTTTTCTTCTTTTAGTTGAGACAAAAAAAGCAAACAAACCAAAAAAAAAAAAAACACTAATGAGCTTACTCTTAAAAGGAGGTAAACAAGAAACTAGCAAAGATTGAGTGTTAGGTATTGTCCCCCTCCTTTTTTTTTTTAATTCTGTTATGCTAGTTACCATACAATACATCATTAGTTTTTGAAGTAGTGTTCCATGATTCATTGTTTGTGTAAAACACCCAGTGCCCCATGCAATATGTGCCCTCCTTAATACCCATCACCATGCTCACCCATCCCCACATCCTTCTCATCTTTAAAACACTCAGTTTGTTTCTTGGAGTCCATAGTTTTTCATGTTTCATTTCCCCCTCCAATACCCCCACTTCATTTTTCCTTTCCTTCTCCTAATGTCCTCCATGCTATTCCTTAGGTTCCACAAATAAGTGAAACCATATGATGATTGACTTTCACAGCTTGACTTATTTTACTTAACATAATCTCCTACAGTCCCATCCATGTTGATGCAAAAGTTGGGTATTCATCCTTTCTGATGGCTGAGTGATATTCCATTGTATCCTTGGATCACATCTTCTTTATCCGTTTGTCTGTTGTAGGGGATCTTGGCTCTTTCAACAGAATGGCTATAGTGGACATTGATGCTATGAACACTGGGGTGCATATGGCCCTTCTTTCCAGTAAAATAGAGCTAGCGTATGACCCAGCGATTGCACTACTGAGTATTGACCTCAAAGATACAGATGTAGTGAAAAGAATTAGGTATTGTTAAAGCACAAATGCAGGGGATAGAAGATATGGTACAGAAGAGGGAAGGGCGACCATATGGCAGAGTAGAATAAAGTAGCTCAGGAAGAAATTAGTCATATCCAGATATTGTAAGGCATGTGGGGTTGGCAGGGAGAGCATGAGAAATCATGAGAGAAGAGAGAGAAAATGGACCAGGCAGGAGAGGTTTATAACATTTTAACATCTAAGGTAAGCATATGCAAAGCAGAATAGGGAAAGAAATAAAAGTTTTTATAAGACTCAATACATAAGGAATAACGTGGAGGACACTGGGAGATGGAGAGAAGTGTGCTGGGGGAAATCGGAGGGAGAGACAAACCATGAGAGACTGTGGACTCTGAGAAACAAACTGAGGGTTTTGAAGAGGAGGGTGGCAGGTGGTTGGGTGAGCCCAGTGGTGGGTATTAAGGAGGGAATTTATTACATGAAGCACTGGGTGTGGTGCATAAACAATGAATTTTGGATCCCTGAAAATAAACTAAAAGAAAAAAAAGACTGACTACAGACATGGACCTCAGTGTAACACAGATATGGAACTCACTGTAATACCAGCCACTTCCCACCGACACACACAGACTATGATAATAATAAATAATAATGCAATTAAGAAAATTGCCTGCCAAATAATTTTTCCTCTTTTTTATTTTTATGATTATTATTTTTATTTTATTTTTAAAGTTTTTATTTAAATTGTAGTTAGTTAAAATAAGGTTAATATTACTTTCAGGTGTACAATATAGTGATCAACACTGCCATACAATGGCTTAAATAAAAAAATGAAAAAAAATTTTTTTAAAGATTTTATTTTTAAATAAAACCTCTACACCCAAGGTGGATTTCAAACGTACAACCCCACGATCAAGATTTACATATTTTACTGACTGTTCCAGCCAGGCACCCCAACAAATAAAAATTTTATAAAATTGTTGAGTTTGTGGGAGTCTCATTTGCTTAGTCAGTTAAGTGTCTGCCTTTGGCTCAGATCAGGATCTCAAGAGTCCTGGCATCGAGCCCCATATTGCTCATGCTCTCTCTCTCTCTCTCTCTGGCTTTTGCTCTTAAATAAATAAATAAAATATTTTTAAAAAAATTGTTGAATTTGTTTAACTAGTTTTAAACTAGTAGACAGAGATGAAGATAAAGTATGATGTAATGGCACGGAAAAATACAACTTACACGTTTTAAAAAAAAATGTGCAATGCAAGTTACCTCACTTCTTTTATCACCACACTGGAACTTTCCCTACTGAGTTGTTGTAATGTAAGGACCTATTTTATATTTTTATATTTTAGCAAGAGGCTTTCATTGAGGTTAACCCTTAAACTGTCCTTGCTCCCCTTCCCCCAGGGGGTTCACTTAAAAACAAGTCCTGGTAATCAGCTCCAGGTAACAAAGCCCATATACAAAAGTGGGTCAGGCCAGGTGGAGACATCAATCAGCGGGAGGGGGGCGGTGTTTGCATATTGTCTCCCTAGATACTAAGGAGTATGCCCCACTCCTCCACCCTTTGGGAACCTTTTTGGCACTAATCCTAATCAAGGTGTAATAGGCTGGGTCAAATGTCTATACTAGGGTAAATTGAACCTCAATTGGTCATCTAGCCTCACTGTGCAGTTTCCTGTGTGTGTTAAAATCTCATTGGTCACCTGTGCGTGGCCAGGCCTGACTGCATGGCCTTTGCCCTTAAAAGCTAGACTGTGAAACAGCAAAGGGTTGCCTTCTCTCATAAGAGGTGTGGCCCCAAACGTTCGGTTAGATTCTTGATGCTTGGCATGAAATAAAGCTTTGCTTGACCTTTGCTTTACATCAGTCTCGCTCCTTTAATCATAGACCCATTATTGGGGCATAACAGTATTAATCTTAAAGTTATAAGTCCACAATGCATCCATCATCCATTCTACCCCTTAACATTCCCCTTTGGACAGACCCATGATCTAGAACAAGCCTTATTTTATAGTGCCTTGTAGGAGATTTTTGCTGCTGCCTAAATTGCCTACTTTCCTCTCACCATTACCACGGAAATTGGGTCCACTGAAACAAAGGGGTAGTGTAAGAAATTAAGACTTCCATAAATCTCTTTAAATAATAAAGTATAAGATAGTGATACCTTTTTTTCTGCCACATAACCAATTCTTGCAAGAATAAGGTCATATAAGAGAATTTACAACACATGCTAGCATTATCCTACTGGACCCAGACCATTTGTATGTTTCTCTGTCTCTGAGAAATGTAGATACTTACATGACTGAAACCTAAAAATTGTTTGATATGACCACTAATATCACCTACATTATTTTAAAGCCTGTTTAAGGCTTCTGTAATACATAGGCATTGTAAACACTTATTAGGCATCTTGTATATATCAAACACTTTAAAAATCTCTGCTTTAAAAAAAAAAACTCTACCTCAATGGAACTTTGAGTCTGAAAAAGATACAGGCAATATACAAGGCAACAGATAGAATAATTACATATTTGATTATATACTCTGAGGATGTCACCTTAAATTGATATGAAAATGATCAGAAGGATCTTGATTTCTTGTCAAAATTTTTTGCCTTAAAAAGAAATTGATATTTAGGGAAAGTTGTTACTGAAAGAGGTCCTGTGTCAACCAAAAATGTTAAACCATGATCTCGCTAAATTTTCCAGTTGTGATCATTGCTTTGTTTAGCTGTCTTCTATTAAGACTGAATTTAGTAATTCAGTCTCAGATTTCAGTAAGTCTTTTTTTAAAAGATTTTATTTATTTATTAGAGAGAGAGAGGGAGGGGCAGAGGGAGAGGAAGAACCAGACTCCTTGCTGAGCAGGCAGCTGATGCAGGACTGGATCCTAGTACCCTGGCATCATGACCTAAGCTGAAGGAAGACACTTAACCAACTGAGCCACCCAGGCACTCTAGACTGTAAACTTCTTAAAGGTAAAAAAGTTTATTCTTCTAGTAGTTCCACAGACATTTCTAACATCCATAAAAAAGCATGTACTGATGTAAAATGCCAGCAAATCAAATTATTTAAAAAAGAAAGAAAGAAAGAAAAGATATATCTGGATAAAGAGAAAAACAGAAAATCTAATAATACATTGAATTATTACAGCAAAGAGTGGAGGAAGAGAAAATAAATATGAGATAGAAATTTCCACTAAAAGAAAAAAATTGAATAAGGCAGGAGATTTAGAAAATTATTATGACAGACTTGAGAAAAAAATAAAATAGGAATTTTTAGAAAATAGCAATGAATGAAAAGGTAAATTGTTTCTACCTCTATAATATTAGCTGTTTGTTGTTGTTGTTGTTGCTAATTTACCTACTTATGCTAATAAACAAAGAAAGGTTTCATTTAGGGATAAGGTTTCTCTCTCTATATATATATTTTTTCCATTTAGGGATAAGGTATATGTATATATACATATATATATATATGTATATATATATTTTTTTAATTTTAATTGTTAGAAAATGTGTCACAGAAAGTGTTTAAACTTTAAGATACAGATGCAACATGTAATGAACTGCATTGTTTGAACGTCTAATTTGTAAATGCTGTTAGAGGAAACTTGGTGGAAATGTTCTTATGTGCTTGTGTTTCTGGAACTAAGTATATTTATTAATAAGGAATAGTCTAAAATTATGAAATGACCAGGAGTGGACAATTTTCCTAATCCTATCAGCTCTTTGCAGCTCTTTTATTAGCCCCCTTCAGGAATATCAGCTTTTTTATCTAATTAAATTTTATATTAATGTGCTTTTGACTTTTGGCCTTTCTCTTCCTTCTGCTCTTTTTTTCCCCTAAATTACATGTTTCTGTTTAACAGCTACTATCAATTCTTTGATATGAATTCTCAACATCAATTTACTAACTCCAGAGATGAAGGAGCATCAATATTTAGAAGCGAAGAATACAAAGCCTTCGACATCTGGATGGCTCAGTCACTTAAGAATCTGCCTTCGACTCAGGTGGTGATCCCAGGGTCGTGGGATGGAACCCCAGGTTGAACTTTCTGCTCAGCTGGGAGCCTACTTCTCCCTCTCCTTCTGCCTGCAGCTCCCTTTGTTTGCGTTCTCCCTCTCTTTGTCAACTAAATAAAATATAATAAAATAATGTAAATAATACATTTATTTATTTATTAAAATGCAATTATTACACAATACATAATGTATCGCATAATTATAATAATGACTAAATAATTTATTAAATATTTATATTAAATATATCAATTTAATTAAATAAATATTTTTAGAATTTAAAATATTTCACATTTAGATTATTAAATATTAAATCATTAATTTAATAAATAAATATCTAAACATAATTAAATAAAATAATTTATTTATTAAAATGAATAAAATAATGTCATTATCTGAGCATGTATTTTTAAATAGTCTTAAAAAAAACCATGTAATAAAGTCTACATACATTGAGTTTAGATATTTATACAAGTTAACCCAGACACTCAACCCACAGACAGTTTCAAAACATTTGTTTTTATCTACTACTCAAAATACGATTTTAATGTATTTATTTGTAACTTTGACATAGCAAGGAAACTTGGAGGAAAAGGAGACATTTGCTTTTAATATTTGAAAATTATTTGGTGATTTAAAATAAATAAAAACCTTAACACGTGAGCATTTCTTCTTAAATAACACTGTGAAGTTTCTGAGTCGCATTCTATTAAAAGTGCTGATAAAATGGCCTCAGTTACTCATTTAAATTATCAGCTGAATGGGTAACAAATGAAGTAGAGAGCTTTTTAATTATTTATGAATGTATTGCTTGTGGATGGAGTGCCACATAGAGTTACCTCTCTTTTTGGCTTTGTTTTGTGAGCAGTAGTGGAATCTATGAATGTGATTAAATATAAGGACATTCACAGAAATTCTTAATGAACTTCTGGGGAAGGGCAATAAGTGCAAGGAAAAACTGCAGCAAGACTAATTACAAATTTCAAGTGGTCATCACTTAATTATAGAAGCTTTTAAGTTCAAGTAATATATCATTTTTATGAGCCTATCATATTGTATTAATTAACACAAAATGCACTCTTGAACACTTATCTTTTCACATATTTCTTATTCTTAGTACTTAAAATTACCCTTATGATTGATAAGTAAATGGATTTTACTGACAATGCATTTATTTACATAAATAAATAATGCTGTTTATATATATAAAAACAATTGAATATGTGTATGTGTTCAATGAATTTTTTTTCAAATTAACATCTTAATTCTACCACATTAGTTACAAATAAATATAGACTTTATAGATTCATCAAATATTTTATTCTCAAATTTATATGTCCTTTGTGAAGTAAATGAAACTGTATATATTAAATATAATCCTATCACATGTAACAGTTACTAGTGCATCCCAGGACATACATAGGTCAGGTCCTCCTCAAGGCATCACGGATAACTGGATTTCACTTTCTATCCTAGGAGTCTTCTGTATATTTCTGTGGCTTTTATACTACAATCAGGAGGAAGAATTCTTTTGCTAAAAGCTTCCAAATGACTATGCGAGTAGATTATTTGTAGACTAGTGATATAATATTATAGTTTAATATGTGAAGCATGATAAAATAAAATGCCATTGCCATATTTAATTTGTTCAGTAAAGCATTCATTTAGTTATCAAGCATTCATTTTCTTTTTTTAAAGATTTTATTTATTTATTTGACAGACAGAGATCACGAGTAGACAGAGAGGCAGGCAGAGAGAAAGGAAGGGGAGCAGGGTACCTGCTGAGCAGAGAGCCTGATGTGGGACACTATCCCAGGACTCTGGGATCATGACCTGAGCAGAAGGCAGAGGCTTTAATGCACTGAGCTACCCAAGAGCCCCAAGCATTTATTTTCTTTATACAGAAGAGATAGAAGAATATTATATAGTAGAAAATACAGTAAATAATCTAGAAACCTTGATCATTTTGTTTTGGCAATTTTAGAACATAAAATTAGCTAAAGCTCAAGTGCAAGTTATATTTGTATCATAGGAGGAAAAGTTAATTAAAAGTTTGTTTATTACCATAGTTTAACACTTCAACAAAATGATAACGAGTCCAAAATCAATGAATATATGAAGTATACAATAAAAACAATAATCTTGAGTGTATGTGACTCACTGTAGGTATTGATAGGCTAGAAATCAAAGGGAAAGTATCTATAGGGTTTGTTCAGTTCCATGCTCATCAGATTAATAGGCTTTCTCATATTGCTTCCTTCACCACATTAATTTGTCTAATGAAGTTTTCAAGAGTTAAAGACAGTGATAGGTTCATGGCTGGAGAGAAGGTACAGAATCTAAGATAGTTCAGCAGTGCTTATTATTTAAGAGAAAGACAGCATGGGAGGTGAGGGGTATATCATGCATCCTGTTTTCACTCCCTTTGTGGAGCACCTACCCTGGAGGTCATGTAATAATAACCAATGACCAAAAAACAATAAAAAAACCCAAACATCCATGTGGAAGTGCCATCCCTGCCTGGAGATGAGTAGACTGCTCAAACAGATCCTGGGCAGGCATCTCAGCCCAGGCCTGTGCTGGGGAAGCTGGTTCATGGCTTTGGGCGCAATCAGGAAGCCAGCAAACTGACGGGAGAGTGCAGCCAGGGTTAACAGGACTGATGATCTTTTTGCAGCCAGGCCGCGGGTGGACACCCGCTCAAGGAGCCAGGCTAGGAGGCTGCCCAGCGCCAGCGCTGGCAAAGCTTGCAGCCCCCGGGGCTTCCCCCCGCGCCCCAGCCAGGGCGGGGCCTCAGGAGGGAGGGGAGCGGGGCAGCTCGGAGAAGGGGCTTTGCTAATTGCCAAAGCGAAAAGGGAGATCGCGGGGGACTCAGGAGGGAGGGGGGCGGGGGCGGGTGGAGGGCGGCGGGGAGAAGGCGCTTTGCTAATTGTCGAAGCTAGAAGTGAGCTCACAGAGGATGTGGCTGAGAGTCTGGGAGGAGGTGGAGGGGCTGGCGGAGGAGGGGCGGGCAGCGCCGCGGTGCTGTGCTGCGGCCCAGTCGGGACTGCAGGACCCACCGGACTCGCCCCCCCCCGTGCGCTCCCATGTGAGGCCTCGCTGTCCCGCTCCTGCTGCCTGCTGCCCCTCCCCGCCCCAAGGCTTTTCAGGACCACCCTCTGCACACAGGTAAAGTGACACCGCGCCGCGCCCTCACCTGGAGCAGAAAGCGCGGACCCGACCTGGGGGCGGAGAGGGGGGTTGTGGAGGCCCAGCCTCCCGCGAACCCCAGGGCACCGGGACCACCCCAGACGCTGCGCCAAACCCAGGTCCGCATGGGGTCGGGCTGGGGACAGCGCCTTGCGAGGTGCCCCACGCTTGCGGGCGCGCTAGCCGCCATCTTTTGGCAGCCCCATGCGCCCCTGCTGAGGACCCCCTTCCCTCCCCCACCGTGGCCCCGCTGCTTTTGTTCTGGACTTGGGATCCCAGGTGGAAACTAGTCCCTCAGACCTCCCTGGCAGCAAGGAGGGCAGGGAGGGATTCTTGGTTTTCTGCCCTGGCTCCTCCTCTCTCCCCATTCACATGCCTTCTGGCTTCCCTTTCCTCTCCTCATTGTCAGTTTTCTGAAATGGTTTTCTTCTGCATGTTGACCCGAAGAGCTATTTCATGAATGAATATACACGAAACTGAGTTGGAGCCCACCTGTGAGAGCCCAACTGTAGTGGCCGTTCATTAGAATGGTCTCTGGTTCTAGCCTCAGTTCAGAATACTGCATGTACCTGAGGATCAAGTCCAGATGTTTCTTTCATCTCTGACTTGAATTTGAAATCCTCCTCAGACTTCAGCTTCCAGGATTTCTCCAGTCCTTGCTCTCCCACTGTCTTGGTGGGGATCCGCCATGAGTGTTGAACACAGGAATGAATGAATGATATATACCCCAGATTGCTGGGGCTTTCTCATGTTTTGCTGAGGTTGGAAAGGCTTGGTAGAGACCCCCTGTAAGCAGATAGAGAGCTGCATGCAATTGCTTAGATAAACGTGTTCCCCACTTAATTGCTTGGGCATTGAACATTTCGCCCTTAACCTGTGGCTGGAGCAGTTAGGAGGAGACAATCTGGAGGTGAATCAGTAGATGGCTGAATCCACATGGTGGTGGTCTGAGTTTGGGAGATTTTCCTGGAGATTCAAAGGAAAGATCTAAATTCTTCCAGTGGGGAGTGGTAAACATTTTATCGATGGGAGATGGAAAATAAATGGTCTGGTTAACCTTTCCCTCCCCCTCAAAACCCATTATTTGAAAACACAAAAAGGGAAGTGAAGGGAGAAATCCTCCCACTCCCATCCCCACTCACCTCCATAGCCACCTCCTCTTCCAAGAACCTAGCAGACAAGGTGCCAAGAAGTGTTAGGTACCAGCAGTGGTCTCAGATCTCATTCAAGAATCATGGTGAAAGGCTTTCAAATAGATTGTGGGGGAACAGGGATCCAATTAGGGGGGACAAGTTTAAGGTTTGCCTGGTCCCCTAAAAATTAATGGCACTAGAGAAGATGAGCTTTGGGAACTATAGCTTAATGGATACAATGTGTTAAAAGCTTCAGTGAGTCATGGTGGGAAGAGGCCAAGAGGGCAGCAAACACAGTCTTAGATGATGTTATTAATAGCACTACAGGCTCTAGATTTCCTGTGGTGGTGTTCTTGGCAAGACCAGCCCGGCCAAAGTGGATACTCTCAACCTGGAACAGAGGGTCTTGGAGATGCCAGCACGTGAGGTATGATGAGAGGGTAAAATGATAGGAGGTGTCCTTTGGAAGGACTGACTCCTTGACTTTAAAAGGGAGAACCCAAATCTGTAGGTGAAATCTTTCTGGCTACAAAGAGGGCCAAGGCCTCCTAAGGTCAAGGTCTCCTCGTCACTTGCAAAGATGTCGAAGAACATATTCAGACATTTCAAAGATGTCCTCATATCATTGGTTCCCACTCTGGAATTCTATCAATAAGGTGAGAGTTCCTCTAGTTGAAAAAGAGATCTAAAAAGACTTCCCTTTCTCATGTAATTTCTGTAACCTCCAGGACACACCCACCTCCCCCTTCCAGCTCTGTAATGAAGCCACAGCTGGTGCCAATTTGTGGAACTCCTTAAAGGCTATTCTCCCTTATATACCCCCGGACCAAGTTCCCATGCTCCCTCACCTGATTTCCTGCACTCACCTCCCACCTGGTGTGTTCACACCTGCAAGTGCCTTTTACCAACCCCTTTGCCAAAAGGCAGCCAGAGTGACCTTTCAAAGACCTATCAGTTCCTGGCATTTGTCTCCATAGAAATCTGCACTGATCTTCTAACAAATTCTCAGTCCTCCAAAGGCACCCATAATCCTCCCATTAGTCTCTTCATACCCCTCCAACTGACTGATGCCTGTTCTGCCCCATCTCTCTGCCCTTCAACCACACTGCCTCCTTCTTCCTGTGGAGACCTCTCATGGCACCTGCCTCCAAGCACAGGTGATTCCCATTGATGGGAAGACCCTCTTCTCTCCCCCATCTCCCCACTCCAGTTACTCCCACTTATTCGTGAGCTCACAAGCCCCATGGTACACACTCTCCATGCAGCCTGCTCTCTCTTTTCTAGCACTGGCCTCCGTTTCTAGCTGTGCTTGTGTCATGGATGTCCCTCCCCAGCCAGCCTCCAAGCTCTCCTTCCCTTTAGCTCCAACACCTGACACAGTGCCTGGCACGTAGTAAGCCCTCCTAGCTTCAAAGAGCCTCACTGAGGGACTGAAAGCATTTTTAAAATGTCACTACGTAGGCTCCAAACTGTAGGCAGAAAAAGCTTTGCCTGGATTGACATTTTAGAGACGTATTGGTCAAGTTGGATGTGTTCACTGACTTTGCCTTGTAAAATTTAAAAAAAAAAAAGTACCTCTGTATCGCTTCGCATCTACCGAAGGCGCATGTATACTACTAGACCACGTTATGAGCTTAATGGAAGGAGACAAGATGTTTTCGCTAAGAAAATGTATAAGACTGTTGAGGTCAAGTGGGAGGAAACAGTCCGTTTGTTGGAGCATTGCTATCTTACTCTATCACAGCCACTCATAAAAATCTGACACGGGGTGAGTCAGAATTGTCTGTCGGAGACGAGTTAGATCTGGCTCATGTTCCTACAGACATGAAAGCCAGAAACGAAGAAGGAGGCTTTGAAAGCGTGGGTTGAGGAGGCCGTGTGGTTCACTGCGATGAGCTAAGTGCCCAGGGCCACCAGCAGACATGCTGGCCTGTGTCCCTCCTTTGTTCTGGGGTCCCTCTTGCACCATGTGGTGAGGCTGGTGGCTGGGAGCAGCTCAGACAGTACCTGGTGGCATCTTACCTCTCCCACCCTCCTGTGGGCTCCAGTGGGCTCCAGTAGGTCCCAAGGGACAGCCTGCCTTCTTTGAAAAGCCCAGTAGCACTGGGAGCAGAAACTGGGACCAAAGAGTGAGCACCCTGTTTGACAAGCTGGACCAGCCACCTCTTCTTCAGATGCAGGGGGAGCCCTGGCATGCTGACTCCTCCCTTCTCCCTTTCCCCTTTCCTCTCTTCCTCCCTCTTTCTTTCCCCTCTCTCCTTCCCTGGTGGTGCCCTTTCCCAATGCCCTCTTCATCCCTTTTCCTTTCTACATACCTGTCTTCCTGAGTTTCTTCTCTTTCCTCCCCATTACTTCCCTTCATCTGAATCTCCTCTTTGGTCCCTTTGTCCCTGCTCTCTGCTCCTCCTCCCCTTCCCTGGCCCCTGTTCAGCTCCATACTGAATGCAGGCAGAGCTGGACTAACATGCTCACTTGCTTGCTCAGCCACCCTCCAGAGAAGTCACTCTTCGGTGGCCACCTTCCTGACCCCCTGGTCGCTTCTCCACTTGTTCAGATATTGCTCTGAAGTCTGAGGAGGACAGAGCGGGGCTGCCACAAAAGCAGGCCAGAGGAGAAACCAAACCATGTGTCCACACTGTCCCCCAGCACTGCTGCTCTGAGAGCTTTCGGAGTCCTCAAAGGGTTAGGATTTAGGGGCTTCTTCAGAACCGGGAGTGAAAACAAGCATAGGTCAAAAGAAAAGCGACGGCCCCCACACAAAAATAATAATCACAAATGAAAACTATGTTAACTCTGAGTCCCAAAGTCGAAAAATTGCCTTGAATCTGTCACTAGAAAGCACCCAAGGCCTCACTCTCTGGGTTCTGGGTGCCCTGGGAATGGCAGGAGGCTCTGACAGGCGCGTGGGAGTGCCGAACTATGGGGGCTAGCCTGCCCGCTGGCGGGGGTGAGGCGGTACCCCCTGTGGCACTGTCCTGGCCCGACCCCCTGCGGACACGGTGTGGCGCGGCATCCAGTGTGGTCCTGGTGCACTGGGGTTGGCGGGAGGCTGGGCCCCACCACCCCACACCCTGCTCTTGGCTCGTGTTTTCTGCTTCAGGTGAGGGCGCGTCGCGGTGTCACTTTACCTGTGAACAGAGGGTCCTCCAGAGAAGCCATGGGGCGGGGAGGGGCAGCAGGCGGCCTGAACGGGAATGGGACACCGCAGCGTCTGGGGCTAGGCTGGAGCGTGGGAGCGCAGGGGCAGCGAGTATGGTGGGTCCTGCAGTCCCGAAAGGGCTGCAGCACAGCACCCTGGCGCTGCGCGCCCCTCCTTCCCGCCTGGGCAATTAGCAAAGCCCCTTCTCCAGGCCGCCCCCGACCCGCCCCCGCCCCCCTCCCTCCTGAGTCCTCTGAGAGCTCACTTCCAGCTTTGGAAATTAGCAAAGACCCTTCTCTGCGCCGGCCCCGCCCCCTCACTCCTGAGGCCTGAGCACTGGCATGCTACTGCATTGCCAGCACCTGGGCTGGGCAGCCTCCTAGCCTGGCTCCCTGAGCGGCTGTCCACGTGCAGCCTGGCTGCGAAAAGATCATCAGTCTTAAACGCCGGCTGCACTCTTGGGTCAGTTTGCTGGCTTCCAGATTGCGCCCAAAGCCAGGAACCAGCTTCCCCAGCACAGGCCTGGGCTGAGATGCATGCCCTGGATCTGTCTGAGCAGTCTCCTTGACTCCAGGCAGGGATGGCACTTCGACCTGGATGTTTGGGTTTTCTGTTTGTTTTTTTTGGTCATTGGTTATTACATGACCTCCAGGGTAGGTGCTCCACAAAGGGAGTGAAAACAGGACGCCATATATAAGCATACAGCCATTCTAGAAAAATAGCTTGGGGTTCTCCTGGAAACGCTGCATTGGTCCTTGCACTATGGTTTAATAGAAAAGGGATTATGCACCAAGTTACTTAAATGAGCATAGGTTGAAATCGTTTACTGAGAGTAAATATTTTAAATAGTTATATTTTAACTAAATCTATCATCAATCATAAATCTATTACACGAAGGTTACAGGCAATTTAAAAGCAAGAGCACTCTCTTCAGGGTTTTAAATAACCCCTGTCTCTCTTGGCACATGAGAATGCAAAGATAGGAAATGGTTTGTAAAAGATCATATAATAGCTTTTACTAATTCTATTTATTTGACAGACAGAGATCACAAGTAGGCAGAGAGGCAGGCAGAGAGAAAGATGGGGAAGCAGGCTCCCCGTCAAGCAGAGAGCCTGATGAAGGGCTCGATCCCAGGACCCTGAGATCATGACCTGAGCCCAAGGCAGAGGCTTAACACACGGAGCCACCCAGGCGCCCCCAGATGAAATACATTTCTGACTTAGAAACTTCAGATAGAATTATTTTGTCCATGATGACAACTGAAGAAAATGTGTCATCCCTAAACCTAACCTTAAACCCTACCAACGCTGAAACCTAAGCTGACCTTAAAGCCCAAACTAGAACCCTGAATCCCAAACCTGGAATGGAACCCAAAGCCTGTACCTGAGCCCTGGATCCAAGCCCTGAACCACGAACCCAAACCCTAAACCAGACCTCCAAGTCATGAAACCTGAACCCAAATCTCAGCATGAAGTCAAACCCCAAATTTGACCTTGAACTTTATCCCATAAGCCCTGAGTCTTAAAGCCTAAATCATAAACTTAAAGCCCTAAACTATAACTCTGTTCCCTTGTCCTTCACTCTAAACCCTCACCCTAACACTAAACCCAAAGCCTGATCTAGAACTCTGACTAAAACCTGAACCTGTACCCAAATTCAAATGCTTCACCACACTTTGCTTAGGCACTTGCCATTGATGGATATTTGCAGTTTCTACCTTTTGATTCTTGTGAACATTGTTTGGGTTGGGGGCTAGGGTTAGGGTCTTGGATTAGGGTAGGGTCCAGGCTTGAGACCAAGTTGAGGTCAGAGTGTGGGTCTGCATCAGGGCCATGTTCAGTGACACTGTTTGGGTCAAGGACTGTTGTAATTCCACATTGTTTCCAATTCATTGTTCCTTAGCTATTTGGGGGGAAGTTGGGGGGTATTGGGCTCCATGCAGCTTGAATTTCCGGAATGAAATGGCATCAGCTGGACCCCAGGAGGGAGCAGGACCTTCCACTGAAGGGTGAGCTCCCACAGTCCTGCACTGCCTTGCACCGCCTGCAGAGGGCGCCAGACCCCAGCTCCGCCCTGAGCCAAGGCTGCACAGCCACAGCTGGGACCAGAGCCCCGCCTCTTCAGGACCCACTGTGGAGACTTCTGGAGAATGTGGGGCGCCTCCCACCCTGACAGGACAAGCTGAGGAGGGTGTGGCTCTGCATCCACACTGACCGGACCCGTTGTGGAGGACGCGCCCACACTGGCAGCAGTCCAACCTCCTAAGGACCAGATGCTGGAGGAGCTGAGGAGAAGCCGCCTGAGTGCACTGTCAAGGGGTTCGTGGTCTCAGGACCCCACAGAGGAAGGGCGCCCTGTGTAGACACTGGGGCTTCCGTCGTTTTGTGTGAGGAGACGTGGCCTCCTGCTGTGCTGTGTGCGGGGCTGTGGGGTCCCCCCTTTCTGGGCTCGGGTGCTCCTAGGTCCTCATCTGTGTTTGTGTGCTCACGGATTAGGTTCCTTGGGCTCCTCAGATGGTCTGCAGTCAGGGAGCGTCCCCCTGCTTCGGTGCTTGTGCTCTCCCCACCTCAGCCCTGCGGGGTCCTTCCCGTGTCCACACCCACTCCAGGCTTGCACCGAGTCTGGAAATTCGGGAGCCAGAGTGAGGACTCTGTAGACGGTTTTGGGGGTTGAGTAGGTATTTTCCCAGTGTGGGTTCTTCCCTGAGCACAGTGCCTCCCCATCTCTGTGTGTACCCCTCCCTGTCTGTCGTCATTGTTGCAGGGCTGTCAGATGACAGGTCTGTCACCTTCTTGGTTCAGGGGCCTCCCGGGTATCTTGCTGTCTTGGATGCAGTTGTAAATGAGATCGTTCTCTGCAGTCTCTATTTGATGGTTCCTTCCGAGCACGTAGGAGTGCCACTAATTTGTGCATATTGATTTTGTTCCTTGCAAGTTCTTGTATTTATTTGTTCGATTGGCCTTAAACTCAATCTCCCAGTTATTTGACCAGCAGAATGTATTTAATTGGGAAGAGCAGAGAATGGCATTCTGGGCTGAGCAAGCTAAGGTCCCATCACAGGCAAGTGTGAGAAACAAAGGAGATTAACATTATTTCATGGAGGAGGAAGAAGTTGGGAAGGGTGCTTGAAGGAAAGTCCCTTGGAGAAAGGCAGGGTGATGGAGAATTCTCACCAGCTGAGCTGCAAAGCTCCTACAAAAAGTCAGGAGATGAACCTCCAGCTTCCCCTGTGGGGCCTAAAATTGGTGAGTCTCTCCTGTGGGGGATTGCAATGTGGAGTCTGTAATGGGCACTGAGCAGCAGGCGCCCCCTTCCAGCCTCCCCTTCTGGCATCCCCAGTCCACTTTACTGGGGCTTCCCTTCCTGCTTTTGCACAGTTCTAACCAGCTTGTGGTGGAACGTTGTGGAAAAACTGAAATTCCAAATCCACTGCTTCTACTGCACCTGAGATACAGGGGCCCATGATTTAATTCTCCCACGAGTCTCTTGCTAACATGTGTCCTCTCCATGTTGGGTGACCTGGATCTGGGAGGGCTTGGCCTCCATCCCAAAGTCTGATGTTCTCTCTGCTTCCGTGTCGTCGTGCTAACATGGTTGTTTGGAAGATTCATTTCCTCTGTGGTGATTTCAAAGTGCAGTCAGCTTGTTATAGCAGCACAAATACGTGCTGTCTCCACACTCAGATTCCCCAGCCGTCATTTCTTTACCACGTTTGCCACTTCACACGGGATGCTTCAGTGTGTTTGATCCCACACCAGGACAATGTCCTGCAGAACCACCACATAACCTGAAATGAGGAGATCATTACAGAACCCATCCAAGGGTTAGTGTTAGGAACCATGGACATGGCAGGCCTGACCTGAAGACCCCATGGAGAGCTGTCTGGGTGGCTGAGTTGACAGTGGAGGTGAGGGTGAGTGTCTGGCTCTGGCTTTGTGTCCAGGAGTCAGCTCTGTGTGGGTGTGTCCTCAGCTAGGCATGCAGATTTCTGCTCCTCTGAATCCTTTCCGGAGTTCCAAATGGCACAGTTTCCTTCTGGGCAGCAGGCTGAGTCCTCTGGGATTGCCCATGTGTCCCCAAATTGTAGGGCACCTACTGCAAGGCCTTTGGGGTCACAATCCTGAGAACCGAACCAAACCAAAGGTTATGGTTAGGGCCCACCACATGGCAGGCCCCATCTGCCAGCACTCTGTCCATCTTTCTGGGGGAGGAAGCAGTCGAGGGATTTGTTCAGGTTGAGTGTCAAGCTCCAGGTTTGCATCCAGTGGCCTGCTGAATATGGGGTGTCCCAGGTAGGAATGCAGATTTCAGTTCCTCTGAATCCTTTCTGGATTTCCAAATGGCATGGTTCCTTTCAGGGTGGCAGGTTGAGTCCTATGGTGTTCCTCACTGTCCCCAATCTCTGAGGCTTTAGAGCCAGGCCGTCGGGGACAGACCTCTCAGGACAGAATCTAGGCTTAAGAGTTTGTGCCTATGGGCATGGCTGCACTGATCTGAAAGCACTGTGGCGAGGATCACAGGGGTCTGAGTTGAGAGCATGTTTCAGGATCAGTATCAAGGTCTGGGTTTGTGTCCAGTGGACCGCTGAATGTGGGGGTGGTCTCAGATGTCCAAGACGATTTCCCCTACTCTGAATCCTTTCCAGCATTCCAAATAGCCTGGTTTCCTTCTGGGTGGCAAGCTGAAATCTCTGAGATTTCTCAGGTCTTGCCATTGCCCTTGCAAGGGCAAGATACTTTTTACAGTAAAAGAATTCACCAGATGAGCTGAACAGCAGAAAAGACACAGCTCAAGAGTTAATCAGTGAACAGGAATATCATGCCAAAAACTTCTTTGATAACACACTACAGAGCAAGGGAAGATAGGAGAGAAAGCTGAGATATAAAGGACAAACCCTCCAACTTTCCAACATCATTCCCTACTTGTTTATTTCCATTGCTGTCAGCTCATTCCCAGTCAAAAATAAGTCACATGAGCCAGCCTTTTTTCTTCCTGAGATTGGGGCACTGTAAAGCCCACCAGAGGGGCCAAGGGCACCCCTATACCTGCTGAGCTGAGCCCATTTGTACCCCAACCGTGAGGAGGTACCAGCCTGTCCCCCTGGTGCTCCATGGTCTGTGGCAGTCCTTCCTTCTGGACACTGCTTTGCTGCTCTATTTTCGATAACCCTGGTCTCAAACTAGGGATTGCTCCTGGAAGAGGAACTCAGGGAGATGAGGCTCAGGAGGGTCTCCCTGCCTGGAATCTTCGTGTGAGGAGTGCACAGCCAACAGATTTTGCCCAGGGACTTGCAAAATGCAGAGAGGCAGATTTCTTTCCTCTCTTTCTCTCTCTCTCTAGCCTCATACTAACCAGGAGTTCTTAGAACTTTCTTCAGTGACTTCTTTGTGTAGCTTGGCCACTTTTTCACAGAAAGGCCACTTGAGCATGATGAAACACACGTATAAGCAATTACATTAAAAAAAAAAACAATAAGCCAATGTACACAGACCTTTGACAGCAGCACAGGACGCTCAAGGGACCAGAGTCCCTACCTTGGGCAATAGTGGTAGAGGCCGGGTTCTGCCATGCAGGTCCCTAGACCTTTGGCAGTTTCCACGATTGCAAATCCAGACATGCAGAATCCTGAGGGACAACCTACTAACTGCAAAAGAGCAAAAATTCATCAGGATTCAGAGAGTGGAAATCCATTTGTACTGGAAAAGAAAGAAGTAGGCTTGCTGTGAATCCAGCAGGGAGGACAGGCATAGATAAAGGCTGGTGTATGGGTCACGGAAACTATTGTTTCTCAAGGGTCCTGCTGTCTCTGTAAAATGCTATGAGGACTGTCTCTTGGGGACCTCCTGCTTTCCTACCAGTGACACCCCCAGATTCTGCTTTGCTAGTCCCATGGATTCCTGGGGATACCCAGTTGATAAGCTATGCTGTCCTCATGACAACACTTGCTAATGGACTGAATGTTTGTGTCTTGTCCCAATTCAGATGTTGAAGCCCTGACCCTCAAGGAGTGCCATCAGGAGGTATGGGCTTTGAGAGGTGGTGAGGTCATGAGATTGGAACACTTGTGAATGAGATAAAAGCACTTCTGAGAAACGACCTGAGAGATTGTTCTGCCAGCTGTCATCCATGCAAGTCTACAACAGAAATATGGGCATTTGTAGATAATGAAGCAGTCTCTTGCTAGATATCAGATCTCCCAGGATCTTGCTTTTGGACTTCTCAGTCTCTAGAACTGCAAGGAATAGTACATGTTTTGCTGTTTCAGCCACCCAGTCTGTCATCATTTGTTGCAGCAACTTGAACTGAATAAAGCAGAGCCCAAGTCCTGGTTAATCCCTGCTTCTACTCATTTCCCCTCAGAAAGAGCTTCTAATCCAGAACTGACCTCTGCTTTCCATACACGTGCTTCAGACTCCTTCTGTGAGAGCCCAGACTTTGTAAAAGACTCCTCCCTCATGGCAACCAGCATTCTGTGACTCCTGAGGACTGTCCTCCCTGACTGTATTGAGTCAATCAAACTGATTTTGATTCTGGAGTCCCAGGATCAAGGACTGCATCAGGCTCCCAGCTTCATGGGGAGTCCGCTTCTCCCTCTGACCTTCTCCCCTCTCATGCTCTCTCTCTCACTCTCTCTCTCTCCCTCTCAAATAAATAAATAAAAATCTTTTAAAAATCTGATTTTAACAGACCATAAGCTTGTTCTTGCTGGTCTTTGGAAGATTAGGCATTAGCCCTTCGGAGAAAGTTCTGAATGGCTGCTTCATGAAGGGGTGAACTGTGTCCCCAAAGTCTCTTTTTGCTGCCTTCTAATCACAGATGCTGAGACAAATCCTCCCAGGTGCTGGTTTTTCAAAGCACTTAATGCTTTGGCTTTGAAGTTCCTCACTTGACAGTTCTGCTTTAATCAGTTTGTGACAAAACAGCCAATTGGTGGTGGATGCAAAGTGCACTGATAAAGTTAATATCAGGGAACAATTTTTTGAGTGTCATGCATGTGCACGTGTGTGCACACACATATCCATGTGCTAAGCATTATGGTAAATGTCTGACAAGAACTAAAAGATCAAAAAGTCAGGATACCCCATTAGCTGATATTTTTATTATTCCTACATCCTAATCTATGAAAAACAGGGTCAGAGAATAAGAAGTGGCAAAAAGAATCAAGATTTGAGGCAGTTCGATTTCTCAGCCAGCCTTGATCAATAGGCATGTACACCTGTGTTTAGTTTCAGCTCTGTGTAACCTTGCCATAACCTTGGATAAGCCATTCATCTCTCAAGTTCAGGTTCTTGGTCCAAGGAGGGAAGGGGCACAGGTTGAGTACCTCCAGTGGGACTTCCTGGCAGGCTTGTTCATCCAAGCATTCCTGTTTCAGTTTGAGTAATTGAAGCCAGTCTTTGTTTTACCGAAGGCCAAGCTTGTCCAGTGTGTCCATGCCACCAGCCAACAGCATTTGTCCATGCCATGTAACAACTGAGCAACATTCATAGGAATGGGGGGAGGAAAAGATGTCCACAGGTGTTGACAGATGTTCTGCATGGAGGAACAGGAGCTGGGGCCATCACCTGCTGTTTCTAGTGGCCTTCTCTGTCGAGTTAAAATAAATGGCAATTATTTGCAATGACAGGGGTGAAAGTAGAGGGTATTATGCCAAGCGAAATAAGTCAGTCAGAGAAAGACAATTATCATATGATCTCACTCATATGTGGAGTTCAAGAAACAAACCAGAATCATAGGGGAGTAAAGGAAAAAAATATAACAAGATGAAGTCAAAGAGGGAGACAAACCAGAAGAGACTTTAAAAAAAAAGATTTTTATTTACTTATTTGACAAACAGAGATCACAAGTAGGCAGAGAGGCAGGAAGAGCGAGAGAGGAGGATGCAGACTCCCCAGGGAGCAGAGAGCCTGATGTGGGGCTCGATCCCAGGACCCTGAGATCATAACCTGAGTTGAAGGCAGAGGCTTTAACCCACTGAGCCAGCCAGGTACCCCTCAGAAGAGACTCTTAATCACAGTAAACAAACTGAGGGTTCTTGGAGGGGAGAGGGATGGGTGGATGGGGTAACTGGGTGATGGACATTAAGGAAGGCATGTGATACAGTGAGCACTGGGTGTTACAAAAGACTGATGAATCACTAACCTGTATGTCTGAAACTAGTATTATATGTTAATTAATTGTATTTAGATTAAAATTTTCTTTAAAAATAATTTTAAAATAAAATAAGTAACAATCCAATAATGATCAGAGTTATCCAGCAGGGAGTATCAGATCTAGAAGTCAGTTAAATTTAAGGGGCTTGCCGAAGTTTAGGAGAGTCACGCTAGGTCATTTTCCTGTGTGGGGAAGTCTTCAGGGGCAGTTCCAAAGACAAAGATTATTAATATTTCTCCTTCCCCCATTCCTCCTAGAGCCAAAGATGTTTCCTCCACTCACCCACTGGCCCTGTATGTAGGTGTTGCTTTCTCTCTACCAATCAAAAAATCAGTGAGTAACTATAACTTCACCTTTTCCAATATCCCCCTACCCCCGACCTTTGGTCTTTAATGGCCATGGGCAACAGGGACAAAGACATTTTTTAAAAACTTACAGAGATCTATTATGCTCTACTACCTTGGCCCGCATGGGCCACTGCAAAGGGATTCTGTGAACCGTGTACTCAGATGAATGGTCATTATCTTCAAAAAGGCAGGGGCAGTGATAGACACAGGAACCAAAAAAGCAAGAGTTAACGGACCATCAGAATAATGGAGTACCAACACTTTTATGTCCTTGGCTTGAATCCTCAAGGTCCAGTGTCTCAACAGAATTTTCATTTTGGTCTCATCTGCCTCACTTGTCCACGCCTGGGCCAGTTGGCAGTTATACTGAGAACCGGAAATTTTCCTTAGAAGAGAGAAAGCGTATTTGTCAGGTAAACCAAGGAAATGTCCATTACAGGAAGTTAGGCCTTTTGTCATGGTACTCCATTAGCACCCTCCTGACTGTTAAAGAAAAAAAAAATATTGTGACACCCATTAAAGAGAGTAAGGAAGATTTTAATCAAGGGATGCTACTATGATGAGATTTTATTGTATAGTATGGGAGAGAAATCTGGCTCAGCTCAGACAAATGGAGATTTACAGCTAAAGAGCATGGTGGGGATCACTGAATGTAAAATTAAGATGGAACATCAAGGGTAAGGATGAAGGGATTCTGGCTAAACCATCTGGACAGTAATATTGTTGAAGGAAGGCTAGGGTCATAAACTATTGAGATCAGGGGATAAGGAATTTTTTAAAAGACTTATTAATACATTTTAAAGAGAGGGAGCAGGGGTAGGGGTAGAGGGAGAGGGAAAGAGAATTTTAATCAGACTCTTCACTGAGCATAGAGCCTGAGGTGAGGCTTAATCTCAGGACCGTGAGATCATGACCAGAGTAGAAACCAAGAGTCAAACGTTCAACCAGCTGCACCAACCAGGTGCCCTGGGAATAAGGGATTGGATCAGATATTAAGGGTTATAGATACTGAAGCACCAGGGTGGCTTAGTTGGTTAAATCTCTGGCTTTGGCTTGGTCATGATCTGATCCCAGGATCAAGCCTGGCATTGGGCTTGCTGCTCAGTGGGGAGTCTGGTTCTCTCTCTCCCTCTGCTATTCCCCCTGCTCAGGCTCTCTCTCTGTCAAAATAAATAAATCTTAAAAAAAAAAAAGTGGTAAGATACCAGGGGTGAGAGATAAGGAATTTGATCAGATATCAAGAGTAGGATAGAAGATTGCTGAAAAATGACCAAGCAGATTTCTTGCTAAAACTGGGCTAAGTGGGCGGAGCCTAAGGTCAAGGTAGACAGAAAGAGGACTCAAAGGAACTTGACTCGAGTCTGGTCAAGGAGAAAATCTTCATCATCCATGACCATTGTATTTTCTGCAGTCACACATTTTACTAATTCTTTTATCAGACATTCAGTGAACGAGAAACATGAACGCAGCAGCAATAATATAACAAATGTAAGCGCTCTAGAAGAGACAAAGGCAGTATGGGAATCCACCTCATCAGATTTAGAATATGCATGACTCCATGACTGAATTACTACCACTGCTTGACTGTTGAGATTAAGATGTAGTACAGAGGATCAGAGGGAAGGGAGGGAAATCTGAATGGGAGTCATCAGAAAGGGAGACAAGCCATGAGGCACCTTTAACTATAGGAAACAGACTGAGAGTTGCTGGGGGGGAGGGGAGTGGGAGACATGGAGAAACTGGGTGATAGGCATTAAGGAGGACACGTGATGTGATGAGCACCAAGGGTTATCCACAACTGATGAGTTACTAAATTCTCTGAAACCAATGATGTACTATCTAATGGCTAATTGAATTTAAATATCTAAAAAAGGCACTTCAAAAAAAAAGATGTAGCATAACTCACAATATCCTTTGAGTGGAAGAATGTGCGGACTTTCCACACCTCTGCTGTCCAAGTCCCATGGCTAGTAGCCACATGTGGCTAATGACCACTTAAAAGGTGGCCAATTCAAATGGAGAAATGCTGTAAAAGCAGAATAAACACTGGCTTTCAAAGACATATTGTAACCAAAAGTCAGAGAGTATTGCCACCCTCACATCACAAACATCGCATGACTTCTACAGCTAATGAGAGTGGGACCCAAGATGAGAGAGGTCAACCTGAAAGTCCATGATGTCAGAAAGAACATGGAGAAGAAAGAGTCACAATCCTGGAGTGGATGGGCTGAGGACTGTCAGAATGCCTTTTTTTTTTTTTTTGGTGATTCTGTATACGGACAAGGAGAATTCACTGGAGATGACATCTGTATGCCTCACATTTTCAAGGGAAAATTATGAAAACGCATATAGACCCACAGCCATAGTTTAATTATGTTTGAAATATATTCAGAACTACTCCAGTCAGTAAATTGCATATTTTCACATTTAGCTTCTCAATTTTCTCTTCGGCACCTCCCATTCTTGAAATCCCAACACAAATCACATCTCTTGCCTAAGGACCATAAACTACCTCACTATCAAAGGCTACAGTTCATTCATTCATTTGATTCATTCAAAGCAACCTAATCTTGAGTGATGTCTTAGGCGCTCTTCTAGGGACTGGTGACACGGTGAACAAAATAGGTAAAAATCTCACTTTCATGGAGCCTCTCTGGTATTTAGGGGAAAATCTTTCCTTATCAACATGAAAATACTTTTTATGGATGTTGCTTAGAATTTCAGTTTTTTTTTTTCTTGACAGTATCTCAGGTGATCATCTTTGAGGTGGTTCTCCTGAAAATATTTTTGGGGGGTACTGACTCGACTTTCTGAGTCAGACACTTTCCTAAAGACAGGGGTCAAAGGAAAAGTGACAACTGTCACTCTTGCAGTAAGAACAGGGATCACAATGCTTGAAACAGATATGCTGCTCAGCTGTCAGAAAGTCCACAAGGCTCCAAATGTGTGTGGCCAACTAACGGAACCTGTAACTCAGAGGTTATCATCCTGAGAGCAATGGGAAATCCCTCTAGTTAAGGACTCTCCTTGACGGAAGCTTGACAATGGCCTTGATTTACTTACTATGATGTTTAGGTAATTATACACATTAAGAAAAGTGCACAAGGCACTTACATTTCCATGATACCATCAAAGATATTGTTGTTTTATTAAAATGTTACATCTAGAGTTGTAACGTATAGAGTAGTTAAGTCAATCACTATGAGGTACAGGTGAGACTATTGTAACAGCCATACTTCCATAAAAAAGAAAAATTTTTTGTGGTTTCTGATCTAGGAATCAGCCAGTGAATAATTCTATATCAGTGTCCAGTTACCGGGCTAAACATGTAATCTATTTATATTTCTGAGGGTAAGCAGAATTGTGATCACTGAGCCAGCTGTATTCTAGTAACTACTCATTTACCCAACATAACAGATATAAGAAGGTAAAAGGCTTCTAAGGAGACTGGTTACTTATATTTTGAACCACATTTTGGCAGGTATAACTTGCAACTTGTGCTTAGTGGTAAGATTTCTGATATTTACTTTCTCCTTCCTTTGGCAAGTCAAGTTAGTTAAAAAGTAATTAGAGTAGAGCCCATTGTTTTTCTTAAATGCTTACAGAGATATAGAACTCTCAAGTTTCTTTACTAGACAGGATTAGATCACATTAGTGATAAAGATCAGAATGATTTACATTGCTAAAACGAGAACTTCCTGTCAGTTTGGAGAAAGCTCATTTTTATAACCAACATATTGGCTGGGCTAGAGATTAATAAGTGCTATGGGTGGGGTGATGAATGTGATATATTCAATGACCTGTGGAATTTGTTCTGTAATTTCCCCACTCCTCTGGTCAGCAGAGCGTCTTCTTCAGTACCCAGCACTGCCCATAACTGCATTCAGAAAATCACTCTCCAAAAATGGTTATTTGTTTTGCCTTTTTTATAATTTTTTAAAACATTTGATTTATTTACATGTCAGAGAGAGGGAATGAGAGCACAAGCAGGGGGAGCAGGAGAGGGAAGGGGAGAAGCAAGCAAGCTTCCTGCACAAGGGCTGAAGAAGACAGAATGGGAAGGGGACAAGAAGAATAGTGGGTTTCAGATTCTTGGGAACAGAGCCCACATCTATTTCTATGTTTATCTCACTGCTATAAACCCAGGTCACAGCAGAGTGCCTGCAGCAGAGTCATGGAAGTGCTCCAGAACTGATAACTATTGCTATTTATACTACTAACATTCCTCCACAAAGGGCCAAGTGTCATAGCTTCTCCCAGTTCCCCACACTGAACGCAATGAAGAATCAAACTATCGGGTGAAGGATGGCGAGGGGCATTTAACAGGACCCAGATCACAGGAGCCATATTGTATTGCAGGACCAGGGGTCTTACCAGTGACTAGGTATTCACTCCTCTTGAGAGGCTAGCTCCTTGGATCTCCCTCTTCAATCCTCTGAACCCATGTCTGGCATCAGAAACAAAAGTAAACATAACGTATCGCCCTTGTTTATTTTTTACTATTATTTGTTACAGAGGAAGAGAGAGATCACAAGCAAGGGGAGCTGCAGGCAGAGGGAAGGCAGGCCCCCCACTAGAGCCTGGTATGGGATCCAATCCCAGGACCCTGGGATCATGACCTGAACCAAAGGTAGATGCTTAACTGAGTAAGCTACCCAGGCGTCCCTTATTGTCCTTCTTTAAAATTTAATGTATTCTCTCTCCCTCTCTCTTTGTCCCCACTCTGTCACTCATACTCACACAATCACAGAGTCACAGACAATAGCAAGGCATTTCCCATTCTAATTCGCTAAGGCACTGTGAGGTTAAGCTCAACAGAATCACTTTGCCAGCTGCTACTCTACCGTGCCCTGATCCCTTCTCTATCCCCAAGCTCGATCTGTAACTCAAGTGTCATGGTGGTGGCTCTTTCTGCCCTCCCTCCACAAGGCTGTCATCAGCACACTCTTCCCCGTGGCTCCACTCTCCAGCACTGGCTGCCTTTGGTCTACGGGTATGCCCTCTCCTAGAGCTTTTCCACTCTCCCTGAGGGGAAGACAACCCTTACTTCTCCCCGGTGGCTGTCACGTGTCCGCTATATATTGTGACGATCAGCCCGATTAAGAGATTGGGAACTAAAAGACTGGCTTCTGCTTATGGATCAAACTAACTCTGGGGCTTGGGACACATGACAGCAGCACATGGTGGTAGAACTGAGATGGTTAGGGAGTTAATCTGCATTTTCACATCTGGTCAGCAGCAGAACAAAGAAGACACCCCAGATCTCCTATCTCCCAGAACAGTACTCTTCAAATAACTTACAGCACCATCCTTCTCCAGCTTTGGAAGTGGCACTTTTCCAACCCCAAAGTCTTGATTCTAGGCAGCACTCCGAGAGATACTCCCTCCAGAATCACCCCTGGCTGGAAGTAGTGGTCGGCCAAGGCCTCCCAAATATCTTCCCTTCAGAGTTGCACTTGCATCAAACTCAAAACTGTGGCACGTACAGGACTTTCCTGTCGGCCTCTAGCTCTAATGACCTATTGGACTTCAGAGGTGCTCTTTTATACCCACTTACCTTATAACATCAACGTGTGACTCCTCTAGAATTCTCTCCATGGTTTTTCTCCGGTACTAATTGTTATGGACTGAATTGTGTCCCCACAAAAGTCATATGAAGAATTCCTAATCTCCGGTGTGACTGCATCTGGAGATAGGGCCTACCTAGAAGGAGGTACTGAAGGCTTGGTGAGGTCACAGGAGTCCTAATCTGCTAGGACTGGTGTCCTCATAAGGGTGAAACACATGAAAGCACTCCCCCTACCTCCCCTCTGGGGGTCCACAGAGAAGAGGTCATCTGAGGGCACAGTTGAAAAGGTAGTGATCTATAGACCAACAAGAAAAGGCTCACTGGAGACCAACCTTGCTGGCACCTTGATCTGGAACTTCTGGCCTCCAGATCTGTGAGAAAATACATTTCTGACATTAAAGCTCTCCAGCCTGTGTTTGTCTGTCCCCGACGGCCTGGCTCCAAAGCCTCAGAGAATGGGGACAGTGAGGAACACCATAGGACTCAACCTGCCACCCTGAAAGGAACCATGCCATTTGGAACTCCAGAAAGGATTCAGAGGAACTGAAATCTGCATTCCTACCTCTGGACACCCCCATATTCAGCAGGCCCCTGGATGCAAACCTGGAGCTTGACACTCAACCTGAACAAATCCCTCGACTGCTTCCTCCCCCAGAAAGATGGACAGAGTGCTAGCAGATCGGGCCTGCCATGTGGTGGTCCCTAACCATAACCTTTGGTTTGGTTTTCAAGATACTGACCCCAAAGGCCTTGCAGTAGGTGCCCTACAATTTGGGGACACATGGGCAATCCCAGAGGACTCAGCCTGCTGCCCAGAAGGAAACTGTGCCATTTGGAACTCCGGAAAGGATTCAGAGGAGCAGAAATCTGCATGCCTAGCTGAGGACACACCCACACAGAGCTGACTCCTGGACACAAAGCCAGAGCCAGACACTCACCCTCACCTCCACTGTCAACTCAGCCACCCAGACAGCTCTCCATGGGGTCTTCAGGTCAGGCCTGCCATGTCCCTGGTTCCTAACACTAACCCTTGGATGGGTTCTGTAATGATCTCCTCATTTCAGGTTATGTGGTGGTTCTGCAGGACATTGTCCTGGTGTGGGATCAAACACACTGAAGCATCCCGTGTGAAGTGGCAAACGTGGTAAAGAAATGACGTCTGGGGAATCTGAGTGTGGAGACAGCACGTATTTGTGCTGCTATAACAAGCTGACTGCACTTTGAAATCACCACAGAGGAAATGAATCTTCCAAACAACCATGTTAGCACGACGACACGGAAGCAGAGAGAACATCAGACTTTGGGATGGAGTCCAAGCCCTCCCAGATCCAGGTCACCCAACATGGAGAGGACACATGTTAGCAAGAGACTCGTGGGAGAATTAAATCATGGGCCCCTGTATCTCAGGTGCAGTAGAAGCAGTGGATTTGGAATTTCAGTTTTTCCACAACGTTCCACCACAAGCTGGTTAGAACTGTGCAAAAGCAGGAAGGGAAGCCCCAGTAAAGTGGACTGGGGATGCCAGAAGGGGAGGCTGGAAGGGGGCGCCTGGTGCTCAGTGCCCATTACAGACCCCACATTGCAATCCCCCACAGGAGAGACTCACCAATTTTAGGCCCCACAGGGGAAGCTGGAGGTTCATCTCCTGACTTTTTGTAGGATCTTTGCAGCTCAGCTGGTGAGAATTCTCCATCACCCTGCCTTTCTCCAAGAGACTTTTCTTCAAGCACCCTTCCCATCTTCTTCCTCCTCCATGAAATAATGTTCCTCTCCTTTGTTTCTCGCACTTGCCTGTGATGGGACCTTAGCTTGCTCAGCCCAGACTGCCATTCTCTGCTCTTCCCAATTTAAACCCATGCTGCTGGTCAAATAACTGGCAGATTGAGTTTAAGGCCAATTGAACTAATAAATTCAAGAATTTGCAAGGAACAAAATCAATATGCACAAATTAGTGGCACTCCTAGGTGCTCCGAAGGAACCATCAGAAAGAGACTGCGGAGAACGATCTCATTTACACCTGCATCCAAGACAGCAAGATACCTGGGAGGCCCCTGAACCAAGAAGGTGACAGACCTGTCCTCTGACAGCCCTGCAACAATGACGACAGACAGGGAGGGGTACACACAGAGATGGGGAGGCACTGTGCTCAGGGAAGAACCCACACTGGGAAAATACCTACTCAACCCCCAAAACCGTCTACAGAGTCCTCACTCTGGCTCCCGAATTTCCGGACTCGGTGCAAGCCTGGAGTGGGTGTGGACACGGGAAGGACCCCGCAGGGCTGAGGTGGGGAGAGCACAAGCACCGAAGCAGGGGGACGCTCCCTGACTGCAGACCATCTGAGGAGCCCAAGGAACCTAATCCGCGAACACACAAACACAGATGAGGACCTAGGAGCACCCGAGCCCAGAAAGGGGGGACCCCACAGCCCCGCGCACAGCACAGCAGGAGGCCACGTCTCCTCACACAAAACGACGGAAGCCCCAGTGTCTACACAGGGCGCCCTTCCTCTGTGGGGTCCTGAGACCACGAACCCCTTGACAGTGCACTCAGGCGGCTTCTCCTCAGCTCCTCCAGCATCTGGTCCTTAGGAGGTTGGACTGCTGCCAGTGTGGGCGCGTCCTCCACAACGGGTCCGGTCAGTGTGGATGCAGAGCCACACCCTCCTCAGCTTGTCCTGTCAGGGTGGGAGGCGCCCCACATTCTCCAGAAGTCTCCACAGTGGGTCCTGAAGAGGCGGGGCTCTGGTCCCAGCTGTGGCTGTGCAGCCTTGGCTCAGGGCGGAGCTGGGGTCTGGCGCCCTCTGCAGGCGGTGCAAGGCAGTGCAGGACTGTGGGAGCTCACCCTTCAGTGGAAGGTCCTGCTCCCTCCCCGGGTCCAGCTGATGCCATTTCATTCCGGAAATTCAAGCTGCATGGAGCCCAATACCCCCCAACTTCCCCCCAAATAGCTAAGGAACAATGAATTGGAAACAATGTGGAATTACAACAGTCCTTGACCCAAACAGTGTCACTGAACATGGCCCTGATGCAGACCCACACTCTGACCTCAACTTGGTCTCAAGCCTGGACCCTACCCTAATCCAAGACCCTAACCCTAGCCCCCAACCCAAACAATGTTCACAAGAATCAAAAGGTAGAAACTGCAAATATCCATCAATGGCAAGTGCATAAGCAAAGTGTGGTGAAGCATTTGAATTTGGGTACAGGTTCAGGTTTTAGTCAGAGTTCTAGATCAGGCTTTGGGTTTAGTGTTAGGGTGAGGGTTTAGAGTGAAGGACAAGGGAACAGAGTTATAGTTTAGGGCTTTAAGTTTATGATTTAGGCTTTAAGACTCAGGGCTTATGGGATAAAGTTCAAGGTCAAATTTGGGGTTTGACTTCATGCTGAGATTTGGGTTCAGGTTTCATGACTTGGAGGTCTGGTTTAGGGTTTGGGTTCGTGGTTCAGGGCTTGGATCCAGGGCTCAGGTACAGGCTTTGGGTTCCATTCCAGGTTTGGGATTCAGGGTTCTAGTTTGGGCTTTAAGGTCAGCTTAGGTTTCAGCGTTGGTAGGGTTTAAGGTTAGGTTTAGGGATGACACATTTTCTTCAGTTGTCATCATGGACAAAATAATTCTATCTGAAGTTTCTAAGTCAGAAATGTATTTCATCTGGGGGCGCCTGGGTGGCTCCGTGTGTTAAGCCTCTGCCTTGGGCTCAGGTCATGATCTCAGGGTCCTGGGATCGAGCCCTTCATCAGGCTCTCTGCTTGACGGGGAGCCTGCTTCCCCATCTTTCTCTCTGCCTGCCTCTCTGCCTACTTGTGATCTCTGTCTGTCAAATAAATAGAATTAGTAAAAGCTATTATATGATCTTTTACAAACCATTTCCTATCTTTGCATTCTCATGTGCCAAGAGAGACAGGGGTTATTTAAAACCCTGAAGAGAGTGCTCTTGCTTTTAAATTGCCTGTAACCTTCGTGTAATAGATTTATGATTGATGATAGATTTAGTTAAAATATAACTATTTAAAATATTTACTCTCAGTAAACGATTTCAACCTATGCTCATTTAAGTAACTTGGTGCATAATCCCTTTTCTATTAAACCATAGTGCAAGGACCAATGCCGCGTTTCTGAGAGAACCCCAAGCTATTTTTCTAGAATGGCTGTATGCTATATATGGCGTCCTGTTTTCACTCCCTTTGTGGAGCACCTACCCTGGAGGTCATGTAATAACCAATGACCAAAAAACAAACAAGAAACCCAAACATCCAGGTCGAAGTGCCATCCCTGCCTGGAGTGGAGGAGACTGCTCAGACAGATCCCAGGCAGGCATCTCAGCCCAGGCCTGTGCTGGGGAAGCTGGTTCCTGGCTTTGGGCGCAATCTGGAAGCCAGCAAACTGACCCAAGAGTGCAGCTGGCGTTTAGGACTGATGATCTTTTCGCAGCCAGGCTGCGCGTGGACACCCGCTCAGGGAGCCAGGCTAGGAGGCTGCCCAGGGCAGGCGCTGGCAATGCAGCAGCATGCCAGGGCTTAGCCCCGCACCCCAGCATGGGCTCCGGCCTCAGAAGTGAGGGGGCGGGGCCAGCGCAGAGAAGGGTCTTTGCTAATTTCCAAAGCTGGAAGTGAGCTCTCAGAGGACTCAGGAGGGAGGGGGGCGGGGGCGGCCTGGAGAGGGGCTTTGCTAATTGCCCAGGCGGGAAGGAGGGGCGCGCAGCGCCAGTGTGCTGTGCTGCAGCCCATTTGGGACTGCAGGACCCACCATACTCGCTGCCCCTGCACTCCCATGCTCCAGCCTAGCCCCTGAGGCCGCGGTGTCCTGTTCCCGTTCCCGCCGCCTGCTGCCCCTCCCCGACCCATGGCTTCTCTGGAGGACCCTCTGCTCACAGGTAAAGTGACACCACGACACGCCCTCACCTGAAGCAGAAAACGCAGTCCAGGAGCTGGGCGCAGCCTCCCGCCAACCCCAGGGCACCAGGACCACCCCAGACGCTGCGCCACACCCTGTCCGCAGGGGGTCAGGCCGGGACAGCGCCACAGGAGGTACCCCCCCCCTGCCAGCGGGCAGGCTAGCCCCCATAGTTCTGCACCCCCACGCGCTTTTCAGAGCCTCCTGCCATTCCCAGGGCACCCAGAACCCAGAGAGTGAGGCCTTGGGTGTTCTCTAGTGACAGATTCAAGGCAATTTTTCGACTTTGGGACTCAGAGTTAACATAGTTTTCATTTGTGATTATTATTTTTGTGTGGGGGCCGTCGCTTTTCTTTTGACCTATGCTTGTTTTCACTCCCGGTTCTGAAGAAGCCCCTAAATCCTAACCCTTTGAGGACTCCGAAAGCTCTCAGAGCAGCAGTGCTGGGGGACAGTGTGGACACATGGTTTGGTTTCTCCTCTGGCCTGCTTCTGTGGCAGCCCCGCTCTGTCCTCCTCAGACTTCAGAGCAATATCTGAACAAGTGGAGAAGCAACCAGGGGGTCAGGAAGGTGGCCACCGAAGAGTGACTTCTCTGGAGGGTGGCTGAGCTAGCAAGTGAGCATGTTAGTCCAGCTCTGCCTGCATTCAGTATGGAGCTGAACAGGGGCCAGGGAAGGGGAGGAGGAGCAGAGAGCAGGGACAAAGGGACCAAAGAGGAGATTCAGATGAAGGGAAGTAATGGGGAGGAAAGAGAAGAAACTCTAGAAGACAGGTATGTAGAAAGGAAAAGGGATGAAGTGGGCATTGGGAAAGGGCACCACCAGGGAAGGAGAGAGGGGAAGAAAAGAGGGAGGAAAGAGGAAAGGGGAAAGGGAGAAGGGAGGAGTCAGCATGCCAGGGCTCCCCCTGCATCTGAAGAAGAGGTGGCTGGTCCAGCTTGTCAAAAAGGGTGCTCACTCTTTGGCCCCAGTTTCTGCTCCCAGTGCTACTGGGCTTTGCAAGGAAGGCAGGCTGTCCCTTGGGACCTACTGGAGCCCACTGGAGCCCACAGGAGGGTGGGAGAGGTAAGATGCCACCAGGTCCTGTCCTGAGCTGCTCCCAGCCACCAGCCTCACCACATGGTGCAAGAGGGACCCCAGAACAAAGGACGGACACAGGCCAGCATGTCTGCTGGTGGCCCTGGGCACTTAGCTCATCGCAGTGAACCACACGGCCTCCTCAACCCACGCTTTCAAAGCCTCCTTCTTCGCTTCTGGCTTTCATGTCTGTAGGAACATGAGCCAGATCTAACTCATCTCCGACAGACAATTCTGACTCACCCCGTGTCAGATTTTTATGAGTGGCTGTGATAGAGTAAGATAGCAATGCTCCAACAAACGGACTGTTTCCTCCCACTTGACCTCAACAGTCTTATACATTTTCTTAGCGAAAACATCTTGTCTCCTTCCATTAAGCTCATAACGTGGTCTAATAGTATACATGCGCCTTCCTTAGATGCGAAGCGATACAGAGGTCCCTTTTTTTTTTTAATTTTACAAGGTAAAGTCAGTGAACATATCCAACTTGACGAATACGTCTCTAAAATGTCAATCCAGGCAAAGCTTTTTCTGCCTACAGTTTCGAGCCTACGTGGTGACATTTTTAAAATGCTTTCAGTCCCTCAGTGAGGCTCTTAGAAGCTAGCCAGGGCTTACTACGTGCCAGGCACTGTGTCAGGTGTTGGAGCTAAAGGGAAGGAGAGCTTGGAGGCTGGCTGGGGAGGGACATCCATGACACAAGCACAGCTAGAAACGGAGGCCAGTGCTAGAAAAGAGAGAGCAGGCTGCATGGAGAGTGTGTACCATGGGGCTTGTGAGCTCACGAATAAGTGGGAGTAACTGGAGTGGGGAGATGGGGGAGAGAAGAGGGTCTTCCCATCAATGGGAATCACCTGTGCTTGGAGGCAGGTGCCATGAGAGGTCTCCACAGGAAGAAGGAGGCAGTGTGGTTGAAGGGCAGAGAGATGGGGCAGAACAGGCATCAGTCAGTTGGAGGGGTATGAATAGACTGATGGGAGGATTATGGGTGCCTTTGGAGGACTGAGAATTTGTTAGAAGATCAGTGCAGATTTCTATGGAGACAAATGCCAGGAACTGATAGGTCTTTGAAAGGTCACTCTGGCTGCCTTTTGGCAAAGGGGTTGGTAAAAGGCACTTGCAGGTGTGAACACACCAGGTGGGAGGTGAGTGCAGGAAATCGGGTGAGGGAGCATGGGAACTTGGTCCCGGGGTATATAAGGGAGAATAGCCTTTAAGGAGTTCCACAAATTGGCACCAGCTGTGGCTTCATTACAGAGCTGGAAGGGGGAGGTGGGTGTGTCCTGGAGGTTACAGAAATTACATGAGAAAGGGAAGTCTTTTTAGATCTCTTTTTCAACTAGAGGAACTCTCACCTTATTGATAGAATTCCAGAGTGGGAACCAATGATATGAGGACATCTTTGAAATGTCTGAATATGTTCTTCGACATCTTTGCAAGTGACGAGGAGACCTTGACCTTAGGAGGCCTTGGCCCTCTTTGTAGCCAGAAAGATTTCACCTACAGATTTGGGTTCTCCCTTTTAAAGTCAAGGAGTCAGTCCTTCCAAAGGACACCTCCTATCATTTTACCCTCTCATCATACCTCACGTGCTGGCATCTCCAAGACCCTCTGTTCCAGGTTGAGAGTATCCACTTTGGCCGGGCTGGTCTTGCAAAGAACACCACAACAGGAAATCTAGAGCCTATAGTGCTATTAATAACATCATCTAAGACTGTGTTTGCTACCCTCTTGGCCTCTTCCCACCATGACTCACTGAAGCTTTTTACACATTGTATCCATTATGCTATAGTTCCCAAAGCTCATCTTCTCTAGTGCCATTAGTTTTTAGGGGACCAGGCAAACCTTAAACTTGTCCCCCTTAATTGGATCCCTGTGCCCCCACAATCTCTTTGAATGCCTTTCACCATGATTCTTGAATGAGATCTGAGACCACTGCTGGTACCTAACACTTCTTGGCACCTTGTCTGCTAGGTTCTTGGAAGAGGAGGTGGCTATGGAGGTGAGTGGGGATGGGAGTGGGAGGATTTCTCCCTTCACTTCCCTTTTTGTGTTTTCAAATAATGGGTTTTGAGGGGGAGGGAAAGGTTAACCAGACCATTTATTTTCCATCTCCCATCGATAAAATGTCACACAGGAGAGAGGTGGCAGAAACGCACTTTCAGGTTAATTTTTTTACAAGGAAGATTGACTTAGGAACCTACTTTGTTATTCCCTTTCATTCAATTTCCCTGTACCTCCTTTTCTATGAAGTGTAACGGTAACCCATTATTATTTTTATTGTTGGCACGTGCTTTGTGAACCATAAAGTGTACGCTATAAATGGGAGCGCTTTTCTTTCTTTTTTTTTTTTTTTTTGTAGTTTACGAAAAACTAATATTTTTTAAATTAATTTTTTATTTATTTTCAGCATAACAGTATTCATTCTTTTTGCACCACACCCAGTGCTCCATGCAAGCAGTGCCCTCTATGATACCCAACACCTGGTACCCCAACCTCCAAATCCCCCGCCCCTTCAAAACCCTCAGATTGTTTTTCAGAGTCCATAGTCTCTCATGATTCAGCTCCCCTTCCAATTTCCCCCACCTCCCTTCTCGTCTCTAACTCCCCATGTCCATGAAAAACTAATTTAAAAACATTCATCCACCAGAGTACCCAAAGGGCTCCCATATAAACTATCTGTCGTTACATTATGTCCCGACGTGGAGCTCGATCCCAGGATCCTGAGATAATGACCTGAACTGAAGGCAGAGGCTTTAACACACTGAGCCACCAGCCCCAATGTATTCTCTTCAGTACCAGAATTTGTAACCAATTGACAGATGAAAAAGGAGGCAGTCAAGTGAAAATCAATAGGTCTTAGACCTGCAAGAAATTTGAATTAGATGAATTCAGCTACTCAGGCACTGTTTCACATTTTCAGATCTCTGCAGAAAAGGGGTTAACCTTTTTACAGCATGTAAAAGAGAAGACTATAACACATACTGAAAGACCCCTGCCCTGGAAAGTCCCCTCCCCTGGAAGATAGATAGGATAACTAACCGCTTGTTTGCTTTTCTGTGAACCGCTGGCTTTTAGGCGTAGATTAGGTTATTAATTGCGTGATTAATTGCTCTTTTGCCCTTCTGTAACTGTTTGGCTTATAGAAATAATAGAAGACGCCATGATGGCATTCCTACCTTCCCCCTTCTTGTTCCCCCTCCCTGCCTCTCTCCTCCCACGCACGGGCCCTCAGAACCAATCAGCTTGTTCCCCCTTCCCGCCTCTCTCTTCCGCGCGAGCGGGTCCCCAAAGCCAATCAGCAAACTCCACATATGCCTTTTTCAAAAGTTCTAACTGTCAACCAATCAGTTGCGTCCCACCCAAAACTTGTTTGCACCTGTCTATAAAAATCCTGCACCACCCCAGCCAGGTGTGCTCAGCTAGCAGGAGCTGCTGACCACCCGCAGGCGCGCGCTGACCACCCGCAGGCGCCTGCGTAACAATAAAGAACCTCTTGCTGATTGCATCCAGTGGCAGTGTTGGATTCTTGGGTAAGGGGATCCGCGTGTCTTTCATTTGGAGGTCCCACCGAGATCATCGGACTCCTGCCCAAGGATCCAACCGACTCCCACTGGGAGGTAAGCTGGCCAGCATTTAAATTTTAATAACTATGTGTTTTTGTCTCCTGTCTCGTGCTCTTGTTTGTCTCTCGTCTTGTGAGGCCTCTGTTCTGCCTGTTCTGCGGGTAGCAGAATAGGACTGTACAACAGCGCGCGTTGTTGCTCTGTATTCTGTAGGCAGCTTGAGAAGGAGTTGACGAACTCGGACTTCTCCCCTGCCACCCTGGGGGACGCCCCAGGGATCTGTCCGCCACAGAGGAGCCTTTTGGTTCCCCTGGGCTGGTTCTGTCCGCCGCAGAGGAGCCTTTTGGTTCCCCTGGGCTGGTTCTGTCCGCCGCAGAGGAGCCTTTTGGTTCCCCTGGGCTGGTTCTGTCCGCCGCAGAGGAGCCTTTTGGTTCCCCTGGGCTGGTTCTGTCCGCCACAGGGAGACCTCGTGGTTCCCCTGGGCTGGTTCTGTCCGCCAAAGGGAGACCTCGTGGTTCCCCTAGGCCGGTTGAATTTGTATTTTCGGTTTTGTACCGAAATCGCGCAGCGCCTTCTTGTTAATTGTTTTGTGTGTCTTGCTTATTGTCCTTGGTGTTTTCTTTGACTCCGAATGGAGGCCAACAATGTATGTCTTCATGCATGTCTCCATGTTATGTCTTTAAATGTGGATATATGTTCCTTGTACTGGTCATGAAGGTTACATTCTGTTTAAGGGGACTCTGGCTTTATTTCTCTCTGTTTCTCCTAATAGATGTGGGGGGCTTCTCCCTCACTCAGTTCCCATGTAAATGGCTATGACTGGAGCCAACTGGGGTTGGTCTAACTCGAGACAGAGACTATAAGGAATATTCCCAAGCAGCTGCCGAAACTCTTTTTGTTTCGGGGAAGTTTCCCTGTGTTCTCTGGCCTGACTTGGACTGCCTAACCCCTCCCCCCTTGCTGGTGGGAAAGCATGGCCTCTGCTCCTCTGTTGGGGCTTATGAGCTCTGAAACCGGGAATCTTTTCTCTGCCTCCTGGCAGCACTTTGTTTCCTCTGTTTTCCCCTTCTCTTTCTGTACCGTACCAACGTGTGTGCAGCCTGCATGACTGGCCTCTAGATCATGCACCACGGCTCCTTCTCTTTTCACTGTCAAGGAGCAAGAAGAGCCCCCCCCCTGGACCTAACACCCCCACTCCAGATCTTCCCACGCATGTCTCAGGTAAACATTCAAAGTGGAGTGGGCCCAGGTGGAACGTAAATCACTATTGGAACTAAGTTAAGTTTGTTGGTTTAATTAAGACCTGTCTTTTAAGTTAGCAGTAAATGTGAAACTTCAAAATTTACTGAAGGTCAAATAAGCTTGTGTTACTTGTTAAAATTTGTTAGCAAAGAAATGACAAAACTGATGGTTAATTGTCTGTCTCAAAGTTCTAATGGGTAATTGCTGAAGTAGCTTTCAAAGTCTTTGGTAACCTGAAAGTTTTAAAGTTTTGCTTGGATGACAAATGGAATTGAATTGTGGACATCTAGGTCTTAACCAAACAGGATAAAATGCTAAGTCATAAATTACTGAATGTAGGTTTGTGCTTTTGACTTCTTACTGCAAAGAAACTAAGAGTATTTAAATCTGCTGGTAAGCTTGTTTTCCACTTAACTGATTCATAAATTTGCCACCTGAAGAATTCTGTTGTAACAGTTCACAATTGGTTAATAACTAAAGGTGTTTCTAAGAATACAAAGTTCTGCTTAGTGTAACTAAGATTCATGGAAATAAAAGGAAACTCTGTATGTAGGAAAATAGGAGATATGTAGGAAAGATTTAAGGAATGGGAATACATTTTGTTGAAGGTAAAGAAAGATAATTTTGTCCTAAATGAAATGGTTGTTTAGAAGGAAGTGGCTTGGGACAAAACCTGAATGCAAAGGAAAGTTGTAGAAGGTTTGTGAAGGGAAATCTTCAGAAAAGGAATTTTATCTATGGTCAAGAAAGGATTAAGATTGAAATGAATGGGTTTTAAAGGTACATTGGTACAAGACTGAAATTCTCTGTTCAAAAGGACAATGTTTTCTTAGATCAATCGATCTGCTGTTAAGAAAATGTAAATGGTTTTTTCTTTGCCTGCCCAGAAAAACGAGTTTCTATGTTCAGTTTTATCAGGTGTTTAACATCCCTAATTATATTTAGGCATGTGCTTTAAAACTTTCTAAAATTTTAGCAAATGTTGACAAGATTTAAATTATAAATCTCTTTAACTCAGGCTTTTCCTTGGTATGTGAAGTTGCTCATGAAGTACTACTTAACCAATGATAAACCTTGGGTTACATTTGGGAAAAGGCTATAACTATTTTAGAGATTCTACGCACTTCCTAAAGTTTTAATGTTTTGAGAGATCATCGCTTGATACTGTATTTATGGAAATGTTATGTATCACAGAAATAACCTGATTTCCTTGCAGCTAAATTGTAAACTCCCGTGTCTCTTTAGCTCTAACCATATCCATTCTGAGTTTTTGTCATTTATAATTGTTTTAATTCTCTGGTAAAATGAGTTTTATCTTCAAGGAGATTCCTATAAAGGACTTTTACAGATATTTGATATGCTTGAAAATCCTAAAACTGAAATGGGTAAGAATTTCCAAAACTGACTAAAGCCGCATTCACCAGAATTAGTAATATGGGACTAAATGAACTAAAAGATGATAATGTTATGTCTCTTAATGTTTTATCTTACTTTGAACATTGCTGGTTCTCTCTAATGTTTGCTCTTCCAGACTAGAGATACTTCCTCCTAGTTATCTGTAACTTATAGAGATGTAAAAGTGCTCATTTGTAAAAGTGCTCAAGGCATTCAAATTTTCTCTCTATCTGAACCCTCTGAAACCAAAAGGTCTTAGTAAGTATTCTTTCTTCCATGGCAATCAGTCATTTGCATAAGTTCAATAAGAATCTGTTCTCCTTGTAACAGGAAAGAATTGGAAACTGGTTATTTTACCAAGGCTTTGACTGGAATGTCATATTTGAGAAAGACATGCATAGACTCAGATATGACCAGACAGCTTTAAGGAACTAAGGTTGACTTTATGAAACCTGGAGCCGTAAAGCCCCTTGGGACTGTTGGCCTGATACCTTGCTTACAGAGTTCCCAGCAGCCCCACCAGGTGAGTAAAGAATGTCACTCCTTGGTAGGTGCAGTCTCGGGAAGAGGAATTCGCCCAAAGGCATTGCAGGCATGCCTGATGGCAAGTACAGGGCTTGGCTTCTGGCCCGGAGAGGCTACTAAAAGTTCAACCTAGAGATTCCTTATACAAAGTTCCAGCAAAGCAGATTCTAAAAGATCTATTGATCACAGTCACTGTTCTTGCTGAGCTTATGTAAATAATTAGGCCAAGTTTGTTAAAACTGGACTTGTTTCACAAGTGAATTAGTCCTGATTTGGCTATCTCTGGAAATGAGGGTTATTTTAGAGAGAAAAATTGTTTTAGTAACACACCTTTATGAATGTTAAATTCTAGATTTGATTGTCTTTAAATGTTTACCTAAGCTAAACAATTTGAGGTAAACTTCAGAGAAGTTGTACAATCGCTTCTTTAGTCAATCTTACTGTTTTGTGGGGATATTAGCAGACCCCACGGCACATGATGAAATAACTGGAATAATGAAATTGTCTAAAAGCCAGCATACCGCACTCCATAGGATTAACTATGGACTTGTGGAGATAATGGATGACCCTACTTTCTTTATGAGTGGATTGGATGATCCATGAGGGACTCCCCTTATCTTTTGACAAGTTTTCTCCCACTTGACAATGATCCTCTGTAATCAGGATATTGTTAAGGCTGGACCACTCAAAGGTCGTCTTATTGGTTTCATCCCTTAGTCATATTTATCCTAGAGGGCACCTCTGTTGAGGTGCAATTGCAAACAGATGCTTTAGCTAAGCATGGAACAGCCCTCCTATAAAGGAGCCTCAAAGCTCACTATGGAACAGTCCCTGACTGTAATGACTTCACATCAGGTCCAGATTTGTCTTAGAAGCCAAAGGCCACCAATGGATGATGGAGGCCAACTTATTAAATACTGGGCTACATTAACAGATATGCCAGAAATAAAACTTGTCAAACTTTAAACCTAGTTACCTGTATGCCCGAACCTAACCACTGTACTTCTTTCTCTATAGAGCAAAAATGTTCAAAAGTTATTGATCTTGCTTACTCTATTTGTCCAGATTTAAGATGCCCCTGTTAAAAATATGAATGACAGTTGGTTTTCTGATGACAGTAGTTTTCATAGAAAAAAATAAGAAAAGCTAGGTGTGCCATAGTGCTCACTAGCACTTTGCAATTGCCAAAGTCTAAGAATTAACATTTATACTGACTCCAAATATGCTTTCCTACATGCCCATGGAGCTATTTGGAAGGAAAGGGGATTGCTATCAAGCCATAACTCCCCAATCCAATATGGGCCTAAGTTCCAAAACCCTCCTCATCGCTATACTAAGGATGGCATATATCAAATCTGGGATATACATCTGTGACTTACACCCATGATTGGACAGCTCAGTCAAAAGGCAGTTTTATGCTGGGAACAAAAGAATCATACGAGTAATACTTGGGCAAATAACACACAGTATCGAGGATGGCTATCATTAGAAATGTGTCCCCAAATAATAGTACTCCAGGCTACTGACCGGTTTGCTACTGATTGGGCAAGGTGACCTGGCATCAAATGGCCAGCTCCAAACGGAACCCACTGGATATGTGGAACCAACCTGCGGCCCTGGCTTCCTCCCGGGTGGATAGGTCGCTGTACTTTAGGATTTGCCTGGATTCATGGGCGCAT